>NC_090652.1:234114089-234344089 GCF_040937935.1 Hyperolius riggenbachi | reverse complement strand
TGTGTGTGTGTGGTGTGTGTGTACATATACATATATCAACATTTTGTCTATCACATTAGGGTGTGGTTATAGGTAATGGTAGTCGGTGCTGTCTAGTTTTTTAGGGGTTTTTTGACTGCCAGTAGTAAAGATGATGACTAACAGGCTCATAGCGGATCAAACAACATGAATGAATTACATGGTGGAAATCAATCATTTCTTGAGCTCTCTTCTATTTCATAACTTCTCACTTTGCAAAGTATTTCTATATTTTTTGCCCCTACTACTATTTTTCAGTAAAGTTTCTCTTGCAGTGTATGATTACCATATTTATTTTTGCTTTGAATCAGACAATATTGCTGACTACGTTTCTGAATATGCAGCAATTATAAACCATCCCTATCCTGATTATGTATTTTCTCGCAATATGCTGAGTTTCTCTTGCTCAGGTTTTTTCTTTAAGCAAAGTTATTCTTCTTACAGTGAAATATGTCAATATGATACGATTCTTTAATATGCAGAGACGGTCATACAAGCACAGGCATGAAAAACCCACAAAATAATTCCCTTGTTTGCTATAGACATACTGAAACTGGAACTGTTATTGGGTAATGGGATTTTTTTCTTTCGATCACCCTCAAACAGCAATTTGTAATGATTATTCGACCGTGGCTCATCAATTCACAAATTCACCATCTTGTTCTCCGTGACCTCTGGGAGGAATAAGAAATGCTGATGCAAAGAACTGAAAAGAAAGTCCATACAGCTCTGTCTTTATCTCACGAGTTACTGATTTGTGAAAAAGACTTTCTGCTTTCAAGTAACACACTTTGCTTAATAACAAGCATGCAATGTAAATATCATCATTTCACATGTACTATTTAGTTGCAATCATAATGCTCCACAACACTTTGAACATGTAGCATACAGAGAAGTCTAAGATACACTGAATGGAAGAAGCTGGCATACTGTAATTCCCCATATCTTAATCCATTGTCCAGTTGTGACACTCGTGTTCCCATAGATATTTATTTTCAGATTTATTTTTTAATACAGAATAAATGCAAAGAATACGGAGAGAGGAAACTCATGAAAACTAACAATACCATTTCGTTAAAATAGTCAAATACTATACTGTAATGACACTGTGGTCTACTAACCATGATAAACAATTCATTCTTATAAAAATAACAAATTCAGTCTATAAGAACAATAACAAATAAATGTGCATTAGATAGTCTACTTACAGGTGTCCATTTAACCACTTGAGGACCCACCCTTTACCCCCCCCTTAAAGAGACTCCGTAACAAAAATTGCATCCTGTTTTTTATCATCCTACAAGTTCCAAAAGCTATTCTAATGTGTTCTGGCTTACTGCAGCACGTTCTACTATCACCATCTCTGTAATAAATCAGCTTATCTCTCTCTTGTCAGACTTGTCAGCCTGTGTCTGGAAGGCTGCCAAGTTCTTCAGTGTTGTAGTTCTGTGATGCATCTCCCCCCTCCAGGCCCTCTCTGCACACTGCCTGTGTATTATTTAGATTAGGTAAGCTTCTCTCTTCTCTCTTATCTTTTACAAGCTGGATAAATCCTCCTCTGAGCTGGCTGGGCTTTCACATACTGAGGAATTACATACAGGCAGAGCTGTCTGCACTCTGCAGGAAGAAACAGCCTGACACTTCAGTGGGTGATAGCTGCAGGGGGAAAGAAACACACAAATGATCTCTTGAGATTCAAAAGGAAGGGTGTATACAAGCCTGCTTGTGTATGAATGTATTTTCTATGTGTGGACATACTGTACATCAACCTACTTCCTGTTTTGGTGGCCATTTTGTTTGTTTATAAACAAACTTTTTAAAACTGTTTTTACCCACTTTTAATGCGGCGGGGAGCGGCGAAATTGTGACAGAGGGGAATAGGAGATGTCCCCTAACGCACTGGTATGTTTACTTTTGTGCGATTTTAACAATACAGATTCTCTTTAAGGACCAGCGCTGTGTTGAGTGATCTGTGCTGGGTGGGCTCTGCAGCCCCCAGCACAGATCATGTAGCAGGCAGAGAGATCAGATCACCCCCCTTTTTTCCCCACTAGGGGGATGATGTGCTGGGGGGGTCCGATCTCTCCTGCCTGCATGTGGCTGGCGGGGGGGGCACCTCAAAGCCCCCCTCCGCGGCAAAATTCCCCCCTCCTTCTCCTACCTGCTCCCCCCCGGAGATCAGGGCTGCACAGGACGCTATCCGTCCTGTGCAGCCAGTGACAGGACGTCCCCTGTCACATGGCGGCGATCCCCGGCCGCTGATTGGCCGGGGATCGCCGATCTGCCTTATGGCGCTGCTGCGCAGCAGCGCCGTACAATGTAAACAAAGCGGATTATTTCCGCTTGTGTTTATATTTAGCCTGCGAGCCGCCATCGGCGGCCCGCAGGCTATTCACGGAGCCCCCCGCCGTGAATTGACAGGAAGCAGCCGCTCGCGCGAGCGGCTGCTTCCTGGTTAATCAGCCTGCAGCTGGCGACGCAATACTGCGTCGCTGGTCCTGCAGCTGCCACTTTGCCGACGCGCGGTATGAGTGCGCGGTCGGCAAGTGGTTAAAAAAGGTGCAACAGTAATTTGAGCACTGAAGAAAACTGCTAGCGGAACAGCAGTAAAATGACCAAAATTCCACTACTTAATTTCAATAAACATTGGTAGTCTTTACCGATACTTTACTGTGGACAGTCTCACATGAGCCCTCCCTCTGAATGCCTAACCCTAAATGATCCCCTCACCACTGCCTGATCCTCTTGCCCCTCCACCAATGCCTAACAAACAAACAAGATTTATATCACGCATTTCTCCTGGCAGACTCAAAGCGCCAGAGCTGCAGCCACTAGGACGCGCTCAATAGACAGTAGCAGTGTTAGGGAGACTTGCCTAAGGTCTCCTACTGAATAGGTGCTGGCTTACTGAACAGGCAGAGCCGATATTCGAACCCTGGTCTCCTGTGTCAGAGGCAGAGCCCTTAACCATTACACCATCCAGCCACTGCTACAGCCACTAACCCTAAGACCCCACCACTGATGACTGACCCTAAGACCCCCCTTCCCTTTTGGCAATGCCTAACCATAATTGTTATTAATATGGGCGCTGCCATACGCTAATAACATGGCCTTAATAGCCACAATTAGCAACTATCACTATTAATCAGATGCATTCAATGTAGAGTATTTACAGTGGGTGTACACTTTGATGGTGGACAGAGGTCAGCATGGACTTTCTGACTGGTCTCTTGCTGTCTAGCCTTATATGCTGCAAGCCATAGCACATTGGCCTCTATTCACAAAACATCTCATAAATGACGTATTTATCACCTTATTGATAAAAATAACCTTTCAGCACAGTTAAAAGCAAAATAATCACTCAAAGTAAGTTGTTCCTGATTAATTTGATTTCAGTGTTACTTTTCTTACCTTAATGATATTATATTTTTGTTGTTTGGAAGCTTAAAAATGTTACATAGATAAGTTGAAAACAGAGGAAAACAGGTGAAAAAGCTTTGTGAATTATGCCCATTGTAAGTTCTTATATCTTTCACTTATAACCAGCATTAGGTTTTTCAGCAATTTTTGCTATAGTAGCTAGCTTTTCTCTGAAATTGGACCATTTGTGCTAGCCTTCGCTTTCCTTACACATCAGTGTGCTTTGGGCACCTGTGACCTTCTTACAAGCTTTCCAGTTGTCCTTCCTTGAATCACTATTGGTAACTTAACCACTTTGTCCTCCTTGACGTATAAAAACGTCAAGGAGGACAGGCGCGCTCCCGCGGCCGATCGCGCGCGTGCACACGCACTCCCGGCCGCGGATTCGGTAGCCACGGAATCAATGTATCGGGCTATGGAGCCCGATCACTGATTCCTCTCCCCCGCTGAAAAAGCGACAGCTTCTCTCGGAAGCTTCGCTTTTTCTGAAGCTATGTCCCTCTAAGCGTACATTGTACGCTAGAGTGACGTCATGTAAACAAACTCAAGATTGCCATCTTGTGGCTAAAAAGTAAAAGTACAAGTAAAAGTAAAAAAACATTACAATACACAAACATTTCCCCAAATAAAACACTTTTATATCCCACCCTCCCAAAAATGCCCACATAAAATGTTTAATAAAAAAAACAAAAAACATTACTATAAAAAAACACATAAATATTTACCTAAGGGTCTAAACTTTTTAAATATCTATGTAAAGATGAAATATTTCTCTCTATTTTTTTTTTATAAGCTTATAAATAGTGATGAATGCAAAACGGAAAAAATGCTCTTTTATTTCCAAATAAAATATTGTCGCGATACATTGTGATAAGGACATAATTTAAACGGTGAAATAACTGTGACAAAGGGGCAATTACAATACGTGGGTTTTAATTATGGAGGCATGTGTTATTTTAAAACTATAATGGCCGAAAACTGACAAATAATGAATTTTTTCTTTTTTTTTTCTTATTCTTACTGTTAAAATGCATTTACAGTAAGGTAGCTCTTACCAAAATGTACCCCCCAAAGAAAGCCTAATTGGTGGCGGAAAAAACAAGATATAGATCAGTTCATTGTGATAAGTAGTGATAAAGTTATAGGCTAATGAATGGGAGGTGAACATTGCTCGGATGCATAAAGTGAAAACGACTAAGAACTTAAATGGTTAAAGAGGAACTCCAGTGAAAATGATGTAATAAAAAAAGTGCTTCATTTTTACAATAATTATGTATAAATGATTTAGTCAGTGTTTGCCCATTGTAAAATCTTTCCTCTCCTTGATTTACATTCTGACATTTATCACATGGTGACATTTTTACTGCTGGCAAGTGATGTCACTGATTGCTTTTTTGGCAGTTGGAAACAGCTGTAAACAGCTATTTCCCACAATGCAATGAGGTTCACAGACAGGATCCATTTGTGAAAAGGAATACATTTCTCATGTAAAAGGGGGTATCAGCTACTGAGTGGGATGAAGTTCAATTATTGGTCACGGTTTCTCTTTAAGTACAAGCTACTGCATCCTGGGAGCACCCCACAAGAACTGCCATTTAAGAGATACTCTGACTTAATCATCAGTCATCTGGCCATCAATTTGACCCTTGTCAAATTTACTCAGAATATTTAGCTTGCCCATAGTCCCTCTCCCGCCTTCAAGGATCATTTTAGTAAGACGCCTTTTAGAATTCAAAACTTTTTTTTTGTTTTTGACCAAATTATTTACCTTTTGTCAAGTTTAATGGTAACTATTGGTTGCTGGTAAAAATGACCAAGTAGACATCAAATAAATGGAATAAGAAAAAAACAGAAGCAGCTATGTGTAGTATAGACAGATATATCACATTTTACTAAATTTTTACTTTTATTCACACTCCTTTTTATATTCTAAATGATTTTTTATTTAAAGGCACCTCTTAAAGTGTACCTGAGGCGACGTGTGACATGATGAGATAAACATGTATGTGCAGAGCAAAACATATTAATTACCAGGCTGTTTTACTTGCTTTATTTTGCTGCCTGAAAGAGTTCATTTTTAGGCATGGAAGTGACAGCTTCTGTCTTGTCGGTTCCTTGTCGGTAATATAGTAAACATCAGTGATAAGCAAATTACAGCCATAAAAGTTTTCCTGTTAGAATACAACTGCTGAGATCAGGGGGAGATAAAAATTGTCAATAGTTCAGATATTTTCATTTAGGGACAGTTAATAGGCTGCCACTGAGCAGAGACAACAAAACATTTAACCTACATTGTAAATGTTTACATATAAAATCAAACCATAGGATTTCTAGAAAAAAAAGGTCATTTTTAGAAGTACAGTAGAAGGATAAATACAATTGTTTATCTCATCAGTCTATTTTCACCTCGGGGTTCACATTAACCTTTCAATGATTATTAGGACTGGAAATCTCATTTTACTGAAAAAGAGCCAGAAAGCAGGCTTGGTGCTTTTTAAAAAATGTATATTTTACATGCACAGTTTTGCATGTTTTGTTGTGAAGCATCGTAGTGTAGAATGTCTAAGAGTACATTTTATCAGTGAACACATTGAGGTAGGCACTGTTCAATAAAACTCCTTGCAGAACATTACCTTCCACAGTGTATCAACATTACTGTCAGCTATATGGCTTGTGGTCCCTTCAGGCAATATTAAACAGCTGAACATGTCACTGTTGCAGCATTTTGAAGCCATTGTTACTTTGTCCTGCAGCTCAGAACCTTTAACTTATAAAGATTATTGATGTGAAGACTTTTATCCACCAATGTGTATCACGGATTTGGAGTGTAATTGTTGAGATGAATGTGGCATCATCTGTATCTAAGCTGGCCATGTTTGCATTCACCCATGTAATCTATTTCAATTCTTGGAACTTCTTAGATGGATGATATGAGAACCTCCATGTTGACCCCAGATGAGAAGTTGGAACGCCATCTAAATAGAAGGTTTCAGCATGTAGACAGCTGGATGTTGCCCCAAGAGACCACTACTGTAGCAAAAGCCATTTCCTTCAGCAAACATCAACAGGTAATCGGAATTACACTTTACACTTTACACTTGCTATGACAATGGGTCCAGGTGATGTATGTGTCATTTTTGCTTAGCATTTAGGTTGCAAAAAAAGAAATAGGAAAAGTGTGTGATTTAACAAATCATGTGATGTGTACATTTATTATTATCTTGCCTTCTCGTGAAGCAAGTGTCACATGTTATGTACCAGGAGAAACTATTTTGGAAAAATCGATCTCTATGTCTCGTAGTTTATTCTTACATTAGAGTGATTGAGGAATTAGGAGTGGTTTAACCACCCCGGCCTCAAGCTTTTACCACCTTGTAGGGTCAGACCATTTTTTCAGGCTTCAAGCAACTGGACAGTCTTTCCTGAACTTGCCCATTTTAATTACCTGACTGTGCAGCTTTCTTCCCATCTGCAGGCATGTTGGGAATGCCACCTGAAAGGTTAGTGGAAGTCAGTCTCTCATACTGATTTCCTGGAATGCTGGATTAATCTCAGGCTTGAGGAGCAGGTGAGTTCATGACAGTTGCGAAGAGAAAATCAGTGAATGCCCCAATCCTCAGTGTCTGCAACAGGCTTTCTCAACAAGTAATCCCAGGGATAATAGAGGAGTTTTCAGGCAGTCCCTGACATGTTTCCCTCTCATGACAGTGGCGGGCAGAGAAAGTTTCAAAAGTACTTCTTTGGCTCCTGAGTGTCCTCATTAAATGTGTGATCACCCTAAATGGTGGTGACAAGGGAGGGGTGGGAGTATATTAGACAGGGCCAACGCTACCATAGAGGCAAAGGGGCAATTGCCCAGGGCCCCAGAACCTGTAGGGGCCCCCAAAATGTCTCTCCCCATCTTAACTGTTGCTTTCCAGGGCCCCTGCAGAATCTTTGGCAGAGTAGTGTCTCACCTGTGATGACGGGCAGGTGAGACACTACACTGCAAAAGGTTCTGCAGGGGCCCCAGGAGCACAGTTAAGTTGGGAGGTCATTGGGAGTGATGGTCAGCAGCCAGCTCGGGGGCCCAGGATGGAAATTTGGCTGCAACAAAGGGCCCCAAATGCGGCTTTTTGGTCAGGGTGTCTTGTTGGGGGGTCCAAGTGTTAGCAGAACTGGCCCTGATAATAGAGCATGCTATAATGGGGGGACTGTAAAAAGAAACACTAAGTTTTAATTTTAGAATAATAAGGCGCACACTAATGGAAAGAACTAGAATAGGGAGAGGCACTTAATTGGGGGTAGTATCAGAGGCGTAACTACAAATCATGGCCCCCCCTCCAGCAAAATTTTGAGTGGGCCCCCTAATGTCTATATTTTTTCCTTCCCCTGGGGATGCTAACAGCCTGGGGGAGGGGGGGCATCTTGCAAGGGTTATAAGGACAAGTGTGGACATCATACTCTTTACAGCTATAAAAAGTGTAGCCACAAAAATACCTGATCTGAAGGATGGACCCCTTTATTGGAGGGAGTGAAGTAGTAGTTGGGGTCCCTTTACACCTCTGGGCTCCCCCCCCCCCCGTAGCTACGCCCCTGGGTATAAGATTACTGTTATAGGGGTTCACTATAATTGTGGGAGCGATAATAAGCAACACTTACCTACACTAATATGATAGGTAGCACTGTAAGAAGGAAAAATGGAATGGGGCCTCAAAATACTGTACTGTCTACAAAATGATCACTGGTGCACCTAATCACATATATGAACTGATTTACTAGTTATTCAATCCTGGAGAGAGCATACACATATACATACAGTACATGTGGTTATTGTACATTGTAGATATTGTAGTTTTGCAAATCAAGAAGATAGCACTTATTATCGATATTTTACTTCCCGTGGGGTTAATAGAATAATGGTGAAACTACCAATATATTGCTTTTGTGATTTCCTTGCACCCATTTTACTTTTTAAATGTACGTCTCCTTAGTCCCTCTCCAAGTTTAATGTCCTCATCTGTATCCCATTTATTTTGTATAGTGGTAGATCATTTGCATGACCAAGCTGCATGACTGTACATTTTTCAACAGTGAATTTCAGCTGCCATTTACTTGCCCTTATCTGCAATATTTATTTTCTGAAATATTAGACTGCACATTTTTGTGTACAGTGTTTTGAGTCTCTTGGGAGAAAAAGGCTAGAGAATTAGTATTATTATTATTAATCATCTTGTCCGTGCCTAATGGGCTTTAGAATGCAATTTCTTGCTAATATATCAGCATTGTTAAAATTAACAAGAAAGAGACGTGATACAGGTCCTGCCTCGGTTTAATGCAGTAACAGGATTCCAAATGCAGCCCTGATTACATGATGGTTATAGATACCGGGAGGGGAGGTGTAAGGACAGAATGGGCTAGGAAAACAGTTGTTTCCTGTTCTAACTTAACCTTCCTGGCGGTTTAATTTTTCTGCAAAACAGGCAGAAATCCTTTATTTTTTTTTTTATTTTTTTTTGTGTGTTTCATGTAAAGCTACCAGAGTGGTAGCTACATGAAACACCACTAGAGGGCGCATGTGTCCCTCTAGTGCGATCATCGCCGGCATCAATAGCAAACAGGGGAACGCGTATATAACGCGCTCCCCTGTTTGGCTTCTCCTGTCGCCATGGCGACGATCGGAATGACGTCATGGACGTCAGCCGACGTCCTGACGTCAGACGCCTCCGATCCAGCCCATAGCGCTGCCTGGAACTCATTGGTCCGGGCAGCGCAGGGCTCTGGCGGGGGGGGGGGGCCTCTTCCGCCGCTGCGTGCGGGCGATCACCGCAGAGCGGCGGCGATCAAGCTGTATGCGCGGCTAGCAAAGTGCTAGCCGCGCGTACAGCACTTTAAATGGCCCAAATCGCCCCACCAGGGGCTGAGATATCTTCCTGCGCGGCATAGCCCGAGCTCAGCTCGGGTTTACCGGCAGGAAGGTTAAAGTGAACCTCCAGACTAAAAATCTACTCAGCAGAACTGAAAAGGCTTGGTGTTTCTTTAACAGTTTCACACCATCAGAACTTTGTTTTTCTTACCAAAGCATCATTTTAGCTGCATTTTTAGCTAAGCTTCACCCATCAAAGAAAAAAAGCCTGGGCTTTTTTTCCCTGATGCTGTGCAGAGCATGATGGGATTTCCTATGTTGTTATTCATGTTGCCTAGCAACTGGGAGAGGTGCTCAGGACACAGGACAGTTGGAACTGTGTCTCATGCTCCCTGTCACCTCCTTCCAACCAAAAAGATGGCTGTCATCATGAAATCAAACATTTGCTTGTTCTTTTAAAACAGTGTGGTTAAGAGATTATATCACCTATCTAATTTAATTAACTTAACATAACTAATGTAACTTAATGACAGTGGGCCTGATTCACAAAGCGGTGATAACTCAGTTATCACGCCTAAAAGACTTTAGGCGTGAGAAACCTTTGCCCTGCTGAGTTAGCACCGTTTTGTGCTCTTTATCGCGCGCAAAGTTTTGCGCGCGCAATCGCGCAACTCCACGCGCCGCGCCCATAGGGTTTAATGGGCGCATCGCACGCACTGCACTGTGCGCCGCGCGATTGCGTGCGCAAAACTTTGCGCGAGTTTCATTTTATCACGCCTAAACTGAGTTTAGGCGTGATAAAGGGCTTTTTACAGGCGTGCAAACACTTTGCACCGCTTTGTGAATCAGGCCCAGTATGTTTGTTTAGGCTGGAGTTCTGTAACGATCTGCTAGTGTGTGAGCAACTATCAGACGTTCCCACAATGGGAATTTCTACAGACAGTGTTAGTAGAAGGCAGCACTAACACGGAGTACAGATATAAAGAATGGTCAGGCAATCAGGGTTGGTAACAGATCTGACAGATACGGTACAAAATCGGCAGGTAAATACAATGTTAGTAAACAGGCAGAGGTCGGCAACAATCAGATGTGCAAAGGTACAGAATCGGTAGGCAAAAGCTAAGTGAGTGTTCAGGCAGAGGTTGGCAACAGATCAGATTGGCAAAGGTACAGAATCGTTAGGCAAAGGGTAGTCAGAGGATCAAGCAGAAGTCAAACACAGTGTATCAATCAGTAATAATAATAATAGGCTAGCTAGTGTGGAATCCCCGGGGGTCCTGTCGGTTCAAAACACACAAGGATCTGACTAAGGTCTGAAGCCTTCACTGCGAAGTGTTAGCTAGAGCAGACAGTGAGCAAGTGTCAGCACAGCTCTTAAATAGCCCGGGTAAGCAGGCAACCACGCCCCTAAGCTGCTTGGCCAATCAGGCACCGGAGGTGGAGCCTTGCGTGTCAGCTGACAGGTGATCAGCTGACATGCTTCCTTAGAGTACAAGAGGGGCGTCGCTGACAGCGCATGTGTCCACCCTCATTTGCAGTCTGAGAATCATGCAGCCGGATCTCTGCATGAACGCTGCTGACACCATCCATGACAATGCGGGCAGCCGCACCGGAAGTCCCAGATGCGCTGCCAGCGGAGGCAGCAGAAACTGACATGGTAAGTGCAGGATTACTGACAAGTTCCTCTTTAAGCCACATGCTTGAATGCAGTACACACTGGTTCGCTGTTCACAGTAAAAACAAACATTTGTGTTTGCGTTTAACATTAAAATAAATGGACGTTGAATTTAGGAGTTAATAGCAAGCCATACATGCTAGAACAGGCTTTCTCAACCAGGGTTCCCTGGAACCCCAGGTTTCCTTCAGTCCCTGCAGGGGTTCCTTGGTATTTTCCCCAATCGTGCAGGAAGGTTATTATAACAGGAGGTACTATAAAAAGAAGCACTAAATTGGGGGTCAGAATAATAATGAGCACAAATAAAAAACACCAGGGCAGTGGCAGTGTAATAGGTAACAGTGTAATAGGGGGTAGTGAAATATACAGCCTCATGTACTTTTAAAGACCATTCCTCCTGCAAAATAAATACAGGGGTTCCTCGAGATCAAAAAATTGTTTGCAGGGGTTCCTTGAGATCCAAAAGTTATTTGCAGGGTTCCTCCAGGGTAAAAAGGTTGAGAAAGACTGTGCTAGAATCACAAATTATGCAGGGTATGTTAAGGATAACAGTGTAAACAAGGGGAAAAAAAACTAACCTGCAGGGGTTAATGTGCGGCAGTGGCAGGGGTGCCACATGGCAGGGTGCTCTGGGTGCCCTGCCCTGTGTGACAATAAATGCAGTGGAAACAGTAGTGATAAAGCATGTACAGAGTGGGAATTGATAAGTATAGCAAGCCCCAGAGCATCTTTGAAATCCCCTCCAGCAGTGCGTACTGGTCTTTAAATAGACCAATAGAAATCCTTATTGGTCTGTTTAAAGATCAATAGGGGGCATTGAAGGGAATTTTAAAGATTTTCCAGGGCATGCTATACTTAGTATAGCCAGGGCCGGCCTTAGGTTTCACAGCGCCCTGAGCGAAACCTGATTTTTTTGTGCCCCCCTTTCATCCTCTTGCATGCGCACACACACACACAGGCCCATATGCAAATCACCTTTTCTCTTGAGATATCTCCTAGGACAGTGGTTCCCAACCTTTTTGACGTCGTGACACATTACGCCAAATGCTCAGATCTCCGTGATACATCACGTATGCATAATAGAAAAAATGCAATTAAAAACCATGAATGGATGGAAAGAGTGCATTATCCTGAATATACTTAAGAATGAAGGCTAGAACTTTTTAGGAATATTAATAAAAACAATCAGTGGGACAGTTAGCCGCCACCCCCCCCCCCCCCCCCCCATGTGGAATGATAGCACAGCACTGACAATTTGCACCACGCGTTATAGCCGTTGTGCGCCCCCCCCAAAGAAAAAAAAAAACGCCCTCAGACAGTATAGGTAGGTAGCCAGGTATAGGTGCCCCCCGTATAGGATCTCATGTGTAGGTGCCCTCAATATAGGTTGCCGAGCATAGGTGCCCCCTTGGAAGCCAGCGCCCTGAGCGACCGCTCCGGTCGCTCAGGTCAAAGGCCGGCTATGAGTATAGCAAGTCCATGGCTAGGGATGGGTTGGACATGTGCAGCACTGTTTGTCAGTCATTGGGGCAGGGTATAGAAAGCATATGACATTGGATCATTTCCAAAGATACTGTTGTCAGAGTAATGAGAGGTAAATATTTAAAGTTATAAATAATGGACTTTTTTGGGTTTTTTTTTATTTCATTTTAATGCTTTATGGAAATAGGTAAGTCACTATCCCTATACTCATTTCACCTGGAGACAGGGCAGGCATCTGCGGGCCCCCTTTCTAAAGGGGGATCCCAAATGTCACCCCACCAGAAAGAATGGAAGGCTTGGCTGCCCCTCTCCCTCAGAGTCCCCCCCCCCCCCCATACCATGGAGCATGTGGTGCTGGTATAACTCAGGTTGCATGACCCCACGCAGGCACCGCAATATGGCTATTCCAGCCTGCATGAGTGACAAGGGGTAAAAGAGGCTTGGGAGAGGGGACCCCACATTTTTTTTTATTCAACTTTTTAATGGCCAAATCACAGGTAAATTTGCCAAGGATCCTTATACAGCAATATTGTGGCTGTGCAGCAATCCCTGGCCAAACCATTGCAAGTTGTCCAGGTGGTCATTACACATGCACTGCATACTGACCACCTGGAAACCCTGCCACGAAATTCACTGATCTTTCTTTTGACACGTAAATTTACACTACCGATTTCTTGATACCTTATCTGTCATTTAACCACATTTTAAAACAAAAACTTTTTCCTATAAGAACATTAACATTTTCTCAAAAACTACAAGGTCTGTTTGAAAAAAAGATCCCCTTGTTTCCATTGCAAATTTGGTGATTCTAGCATGTATGGGGGCTTTGTTCTTAACCTCTAAATTTGTCAGCCATTGACATATCTTTACAAATTTTTTTTTTTAAAAGTGTTTGCATAACATACGTAAGTTTTGGTGACTAGTTTTCTAATTATTCTCCCCTTGGATGCTTTCTACACCCTTTTTAAAGAAATTTGCGGCTGTGGAGATCCCCTGAAGGTTTTAGAAGTTTGCCTGCCATTAAAGTCAATGGGGCTTGCAAAATGCACATTTTTGTGATAAAAGTTTTCCATGACCGTTCGCTTCACAAATTTCTGTGGTAAAATTCACGAACGGTCATTGACGATGTTTGGCCATCACTAGAGACAGCATAGAGCATGCGGCTCCTGGGAGGAAGAGGAGATCAGATGCGACGTGGAGTAGGTAAATATAACAGCACTCCCTGCACCTACTCTGCGCAAGAGGGGGAGGTGGGAGGAGTGGAACAGCCTATGGGGGAGAACGGATTGTCTGGCTATGTAAGCATGCCACAGTAATTTTGCTGGGGCACACAGGCTCTGCTGTTACACCCCTGATCAGGAATCCACAATGTATTGTGCATTTATATCACTTAGGGCAAGAGTTCATCTTTTAGACTAAAATAAAACAAGTTTTAAAAGAAAATGGAGTAGAAAATCACTGTGTTTATGGACAGACAGATTTAGATAGAGTAGACTGCTGCCTAGACACCGGTTCTCTGTGACGTTTTAACTGCCTGCAAGATATCTGGAGCTGCTTCCCCTTGGAGAGCCACTGCTGTAACTGTAGAGTTCCCCCACAAGAACATTCCAAGTAACAGAGGGCACTATAAATATTTTCCTAGGGCCCCCAGATTATTAAACACTGATGAGTATGCATAACCCTTATTATGGATGCAGTCTAGTGGTTGTGTGGGCTATACATGCTGCACTGTGCTTGGATAATTCCCTGCGCTCCACTTTAGTACATTTACTAGAGGACAGTCTGTTTTCATTTCCCAGCTGTGCATTGTGCAGACGTCTGCCTGTGTGTGATTAATCACTCTCTGAAGGAAATCCTGCTTCTGGGGCCTTCTGAGAGTTGGGAGCTTCAGCAGTGAAATCTTCCAGACTAGGTTCCAGTGATCAGAGCGTTTATGTGTGTTAAGTTGCAGGGCAGCAAAGCGCTATGACTGTAAGATGTAATGTCTCTATATGTCCTTGAGTGCTGAAGCAAAAGACAGACGATCTGTTTTATGTGGTATAGGCAATAAACAAACTATTATCCCTTCTCTGTTTGATGCATTGTTTTTCTTGAAATCTGCCATTACTGTGACATGCAGGTTGAGGAAAGGAGTAAGCCTCATTGCAGTCTGGTAATTTCCTATTTATATCTGAAGACCCACTTTTGTTAACTTTAAGCTCAAGGAAAAACCTTAGACTAGCAGCCAAATAGTTAAAGGATACCCGCAGTGACATGTGATGTGACATGATGAGATAGACAATTAGACATGTGTATGTACAGTGCCTAGCACACAAATAACTATGCTGTGTTCCTTTTTTTCTTCCTCTGTCTGAAAGAGTTAAATATCAGGTATGCAAGTGGCTGACTCAGTCCTGACAGGAAGTGACTAAAGTGTGACCCTCACTGATTAGAAATTCCTACTATAAAATTCTTTCCAAGCAGAAAATGGCTTATGAGAGCAAGAAAGATATAAAAAGGGGAATTTCTCTGTGGCGGCAGAGAGTAGGTACAGGCAGGGGGGTTGGTGCCAGGCAGTGGGGGTGGAGTAGTCCAGGGTTAGGCAGTGGGTGTGAAGTAGTCCAAGGATAGGCAGGGGGGTGTAGTGGCTAGGTTTAGACATAGGTAGAGGAAGGGTTCAGTGTGAGAGTAGGGCAGAGGTATAGGTATACATTAACTGCTCCCAGGCAATCACATCATCTCCACTTCCTTGTTGTTAGTTTGCAGCTGTCTAGCAGACAGCCAATCACCATGCAGCTTCAGTCCCCAAACAGCGATTGGCTGGATGGAGGACTCCTGCAAACTAAACAGGAAGTAGAGAAGATGCGATCGCTGGGAACAGGAAATGTATAAGAGATGCCGGTAAGCATGGGTGTAGCAATCACCCCTGCGACCCCTGCCATCGCAGGGGGGCCCAGAGGCTTTGGGGGCCCATCCACCACCCTCTCCTCAACTGCAAGTGTAGCCAATTAGCAAAAAAAACTCAAATTCTCTTACAAAAACCGTCCTGGCCACCTCCTCCCGCCATGCAGAGTAGCGAGTGCCGTGAGGTGTATCATTTTTTCCAGCTTCTAGACACAGCTTCACAGCAGAACACTCTCTGCTGCCATTCACCAGCTCCCAATAATGTGACCCTCATGGGGTTTGGGGACCAAGGGGGCCCCATGCTATAATTTTTGCAGGCGAATTTATTAAGTCTAGTTACGCCCCAGGTGGCCGACGCCCGCTATGTATTGGGTGCCATAATTTAACCTTCTTGCCGCTAATCACGGCTTGTACTATTGCCGTCTATGGTGGCACCATTTTTATCTGATTCCCAAAGCCTGTCAAGGACAACTGCAGTGTCAGAGAGGTGCAGCGCTGCGTAATATGTTGGCGCTTTATAAATACAATAAATAATAATAATAGGCCGGGGGAGGAGAACAGTCTATTAATGGTTACAATTAATCACAGCATATATAGAGGCGATTATTACCAGATTAGCACCAATAAAGAACTAATAATAGAATGGTGAAAGGAGGCCCCTACTGGGTCCCTCTGGTCCAGGTGCCCTGGTTCGGTCACTACCTCTGCATCCCCCTATTACTACGCCACTGATTGCTGATGCTATTTTATGTTCTGTTGACACTACAGTACAATAAAACAACATTAAAATATAGCCGAACAATTCTTCTCATATTCTTTCTACAATGAATGTGTTAAAATAAACATCAGCATTTCTAATTAAAACCTTTCTATGCTTGCTCCCCCTCCCACTATGTTCATGTTTTAAATACCAGGCCACAGACCCCACATGGGTGCTAATTTCCACTTTCTTGTTTTTTATTAAATAGAAAGGTCAGACGCATGAAGCAACTGGCCTCCAGCAGGAATAAGAAAGCTTCAACAATAAGCTGTGATGTGATTATATAATAACAGCAAAACTTCTCTACTCATATAACGCTGGACACAAGGGACGTACTGTACTTCCCTCTGTCATTAAAATGACAATATCTGTTAAATCTCTCTTTTCCATTAAACATATGCAGTGTCTTTTGCGATAATAGGCATTATTTTAACAATAAAGAGGACAAAATTCAAAGGCTCATACTCTGTTGTTAAAGGTAGCTTTGTAATAGTGTCTCACAACCTGACATTAAAGTGAACCAGAGACGAGGCACCCTCATGTATTTTATCATATATATCAGTGGGGATATTAGAGAAAACACCGACCCTGCTCTCTGTTTAATCCTGCACTGCTCAGCCTGCCTTATCAGCCCTGATAAAATCCCAGACTGAGCATTCAGTCTGGCTTTGCTCAGGAATCATTATAGCTGAGTCTGTCTTCTCTGATGTCTTTTCAAGCCCAAGCCTGCCCCCTCCTGGCTCTGCTTTCCCCTTTCTGGATACTTGCAGCATCACAGAGAGTTGTAATGAGATGGGAGGAGCTGCTAATGTGAGGGTATATTGAAAAACTTTTTTTTTTTAATCTATATTTGTTAGTCATTAGAGGTTTTTTAGAAATGGTGATTTCATTTTGCACACAGCCCACTAGTCGTTTTGGGGGTGAAGGGACCCCGTTAAGCCACGCTATAGCGGGTGCCCCTGCTATTTATGAGCTCTGAAGCGAGATTTATTCTCGCTTCAGAGTCTCTTTAAGAGTCCTTTCACAATGTGCCTTTTGTACTCCATTGCACACCAACCCAACAGGCAATATCATCATATCTATTCCTAAGGAGATGCAATAATATTTCTATGGTACTTTCACATTGGGTGTGGTGCGGTGGGTTCTGTCAAAGAAACACATAGCAAGCTGTGTGTTTACAGGACAACATGTGCGTTTACAGTGGTGGTGAAGTATACTGTATGCTTCACTGTATGGTCACAACGCAAGTCTAAAGAGCGATGTGACTTTGTAGCACAGTTGTGCTGTGATTGTATAGAGACTTTAGCAAACGTGTCACATATCAGCATAATTACAGTGACCAGATATTTCTGGGCCCAAACTGGGCCAGGGGGATAGTGGGGGAGGGCGCACCAATGTTAAGAGCTGGTCACAAGAGCATTATATACCAGCACAGATTAACGTTGAAAGTATATATATAGGGCACAGAGAGAGATCTTTTGCTGAGATACATATGTGTATACTGTTTATATACTCTATATATCAATTTTACAGAGCAGCTTTAGAGCCATCTTAATAAATTCATGACACAATAAATAAAACAAAGCAAAGAGAGGGTTCTGCACACTGTTGCCAGGACCAATACATTTATTGGCCCATCTTGCACATGAATCATCATCAACCAACGATCGTTTCAAGGCTGCGCAGGGTCCTCCTTTATCAAGGTATTTCAAAAACAAGATATAACCATTGTCTGAGATACTTTGATAAAGGGGGACCCTGTGTGACCCCAAAACAGTTAATGAAGATGGTATGTTTATTTGCATGATGGGATAATACATTTATTGGTCCTGGCAACAGTGTACTTTACTTTTTGGACTTTGCTAAGGTTCCAGCTCAGATGGCATGCGATCCAAACACAACACCCGTGCTCCATTTGTGCTGCCTTGCTTTGCACAGCTGATCGCATGCACTGTAGTGAAAGGGTCAGGTCAGCACTGTGCCAGAAAATGCGTGCAGCAGTGCGATAGCACATCTCACTTCTGGGCAGCGCATGTTGTGGTTGTTTAATTGAAGATCTGTGGCCACTTATCCTGTCACACAAATCACATGACAGCCAATGGCAGCTTAGTGAGGAAGAAAGGGGCGTGGACATTGTATGACTTAGGCCTGCATATCGCTCCATACCCATTTAAAAGAAGTCCATTTCAAAGAAAAAATGATCCACTGAAGTGAGGAATGGAGACGTTATAACTAGGGGTGGGACGACGAATCCGGCGAATCCACGAATCCCTCGAATATTGGGACATATTCGAGATTCGTGGATTCGAATCCCGACGCCATTTTTCACTTTCCGAATCCGCCGAATCCCGACGCTGCATCGCCGCATACGCCGCTCCCCCCGCCCGCACTAGTCCTCCCCCGACCTTCTCCGACCCCCCCGCGCCTCCTCCGTTCGCCAGCATCAACTCACCTGAGCGGAGCGCACAGAGCGGCAGACCTCTCGCCGACTTCCTGGTTCCCCCTAGTGACCGGCTCTTACAATGATGTCATCAGTAAGAGCCGGTCCGGCCACTAGAGGGAACAGGGAAGTATCGAAGAGGTCTGCCGCTCTGCGCTCCACGGAAAGGTGAGTAGATACTCATGCAGGGGTGAGCGTAGGAGGCACGAGGGGGGGGGAGCGGAGGAGGCACGGGGGGGGGCGGAGGAGGCCGGGGAGGGGGGTTGGCGGTGAGCGGAGGAGGCATGGGGAAGGCCCCTATACCTACCTACAGGCCCCTATACCTACCTACCCACCTACAGGCCCCTATACCTACCTACCTACCTACCCACCTACAGGCCCCTATACCTACCTACCTACCTAAAGGCCCCTATACCTACCTACCTAAAGTCCCGTATTCCTACCTACCCATCTACCTACCTACAGGCCCCTATACCTACCTACCCACCTACAGGCCCCTATACCTACCCACCTACAGGCCCCTATACCTACCTACCTACCTAAAGGCCCCTATACCTACCTACCTAAAGGCCCGTATACCTACCTACAGGCCCCTATACCTACCTACCCACCTACAGGCCCCTATACCTACCTACCCACCTACCTACCTACCTAAAGGCCCCTATACCTACCCACCCATCTACCTACCTACAGGCCCCCCTACCTACCTACCTACCTACCTACCTACGTAAAGGCCCCTATACCTACCTACCTAAAGGCCCCTATACCTACCTACCTACCTACCTAAAGGCCCCTACACCTACCTACCTGTAGGCCACAAACTTATCTTAAACAAATATAAAACAATTATAAACTAACTTTAAATTTGATTAGTCAGATAATTTGGTCAGCGCATGGCATGCCAAGTGATTCTGACTATATGAAATAATACACAGACAAGAGCGGTCAGGTATCAATAGCCAGAATGAAATTTAATAGAACTGGGAGTGGTATATATAAAGTTTCTCAAACCACAAATTTGAAACATGCGCAGAAGCTACAGTATACATCTTATAGGGAAACTTATAAAAAATCTCTAAACCTTTTGTTACAGGAAATCAACAAGTGTGAAGCTGTTTGGCTGTGCGCCCAGAACATGTGGTGGGCCATTAAGGGAAATGTAGCATAGGTGTGACAACGGATATAAGCTTGTGGTTTAGGCTTCAAAAGAATGTATCTGTTTAGTGACATTCAATATAATGGCCAAATCATACTATTACATCCCATCCTATCATATGGAAATACAAAGTATATATGATTAACTTAGACTGGACAATATGGTGACCTTAGGCCCATGAAGCATCCTCTGCTAAGCCTCAGTACCAATTACCTTAACTAACAGTTTCAGCTAATACAGCAGATATCATAGTTTCTTATATATGTATTTTAATATATGAAGATACAAAATGGAGGATGCTATGCATGTACTGTCCTATTTCTGAACTATTGACAGGATGCATGGGTTGGTAGGGGTTTAATTGTTGGGTGTGTTACTATCAGATAGAGGCAAGAAGAGGCATTGTGGTTTGTGTTACAGGAAAGAGCTTTTGCAAAACTACCTTTAATATGAAGACTCAAAGTGATCGTATAGTATTGTTAATATATGTCTTTATATGTAACTAATATAACCAATATGGACGCCTCTGAACAACATGGTGTCTGAACAGTCGCTAAGCACTGCAAAGCCTTATGATATGCCTTGCGGGTTACAGAACTAAGCAATTCCTAACACTATGTTTATATAAGTATATGTTCCTGTCTATCCTACTATATGGTTATACGCATGAGCAAGAAAAGGAATATGTGTTAGATGTATTAGGTATAGCAAATGAGTAATAAGGGTCCCAAGGTCCACTCCCACATTCCCCTCTTTCCAGTTATGCCAATAACTGGACCTCTATAGGTGAACTTCTCGTTAGAACCCTGTAGGTCCTCCCTCTTTGCTAACAGTGAGATGCTCTTGAGCCCTAAGGGCTAAATACTGCACATAAATGTGGGTAGGAGTAGGTGTGGGTGATGTACACCTTTGAATACAGCACATGAGCAGTCCATATCCCAGGTAAATGAATAAAATTGAGGCTATGATACACAGGATAAATGTCAGCAGCTTCTTAACCCATCCAGTTAACCATGAAAAATTAAAGAAGTCTGCCCAGGAGGTATCCACACCAGCAGTGCTGGTCGTAATGGAGAAAGCTACGCTTACGGATCATTACGCATAATTTTACGCTATTACGCATTACGAAATTACGCTTACGGCATAGACAGTCAATTTCGGTACATGTCTATAATTACGCATAGCACTTACGCAATTACGCGTAAGTATACCGTAATTCAGGTTATTACGTTATAGGTTTACGCGTGAAATCCTACTAGCAATTAATGCGTAAGGTCATGCTGCCAAGCGGAAAAGTTGACGCATGGATCAATGTTAGGTAGCCGCCGACTTTAAGGGTTAATAGCAAAGCCCCCTTAAGTGCTAAGAGCCTCAAATTTGGAGAATATATTAAGGAGATCAGAAGGAATAAGAGGAAAATTTTTTTTTTCAAAAAGACCTTATAGTTTTTGAGAAAATCGATGTTAAAGTTTCAAAGGAAAAATATATACATTTAAAAACCCGCCGACTTTAACGGTTAATAGCAAAGCCTGCTTAAAATTTAGGAACACCAAATTCACAGGGTATATTAAGGGGATCAGTGGGAATAAGAGGAAAAAATTTTTTTTCAAAAAGACCTTATAGTTTTTGAGAAAATCGATTTTTAAGTTTCAAGGGCGAAAATGTCTTTTAAATGCGGAAAATGACAGTTTTTTTTGCACAGGTAACAATAGTGTTTTATTTTCATAGATTCCCCCAAGTGGGAAGAGTTTTACTTACTTCGTTCTGAGTGTGGGAAATATAAAAAAAAAACGACGTGGGGTCCCCCCTCCCAGACCTCTTTAACCCCTTGTCCCCCATGCAGACTGGGATAGCCAGAATGCGGAGCACCGGCCGCGTGGGGCTCCGCACCCTGACTATACCAGCCCGCATGGTCCATGGATTGGGGGGTCTCGGAAGGGGAGGGGCAGCCAAGCTTTCCCCTCACCCTCCGAGCCCTTGTCCAATCCAAGGACAAGGGGCTCTTCTCCACCTCCGATGGGCGGTGGAGGTGGAGGCCACGATTTCCTGGGGAGGGGTTCATGGTGGCATCTGGGAGTCCCCTTTAAAAAGGGGTCCCCCAGATGCCCACCCCCCTCCCAGGAGAAATGAGTATAGAGGTACTTGTAGTACCCCTTACCCATTTCCTTTAAGAGTTAAAAGTAAATAAACACACAAACACATAGAAAAAGTATTTTAATTGAACAAAAAACATAACCACGAAAAAAGTCCTTTAATATTCTTAATTAACCATTAATACTTACCTGTCCCTTTAAAAGCCAGTTCCCACGCAATATCCTCGGAAATATACTAATCAGTTACAATGTAACAAAGTTATTACAATGTAACAACTTTGTTACTTTGTAACACCACCGCACCCGACGTCACTCGCCGCTCACCCGCCGGCCGCCGCATACACGCTAGTCCCCGCCGGCTCCCGCCGTCCACTCCGCCCACACCTGTCACTCATATACATGCTGGCACCCATGGGTGCCAGCATGTATATAGGTGACATGTGGGAGAGGCGGGGAGGGCAGCGGAGCCGGCGGGGACTTAGCGTCCCTTCACCCGACAGAGCTCTGAGCTATATTAGCTCAGAGCTCTCGAAAGCATCTTTGTATTTGGGCTCCAAGGAGCCCCATTGGTCCTTAGCAGACCAATGGGGTTCCTTCAAATCAGAAGGAACCCCATTGGTCTGCTAAGGACCAATGGGGCTCCTTGGAGCCCAAATACAAAGGTGCTTAGAGAGCTCTGAGCTATAGCTCAGAGCTCTGTCGGGTCCTGCAGCACAGACGCGGTGGCGGCGGCGGCGGTGAGTGACGTCGGGTGCGGCGTAGTTACAATGTAACAAAGTTGTTACATTGTAATAACTTTGTTACATTGTAACTGATTAGTATATTTCCGAGGATATTGCGTGGGAACTGGCTTTTAAAGGGACAGGTAAGTATTAATGGTTAATTAAGAATATTAAAGGACTTTTTTCGTGGTTATGTTTTTTGTTCAATTAAAATACTTTTTCTATGTGTTTGTGTGTTTATTTACTTTTAACTCTTAAAGGAAATGGGTAAGGGGTACTACAAGTACCTCTATACTCATTTCTCCTGGGAGGGGGGTGGGCATCTGGGGGACCCCTTTTTAAAGGGGACTCCCAGATGCCACCATGAACCCCTCCCCAGGAAATCGCGGCCTCCACCTCCACCGCCCATCGGAGGTGGAGAAGAGCCCCTTGTCCTTGGATTGGACAAGGGCTCGGAGGGTGAGGGGAAAGCTTGGCTGCCCCTCCCCTTCCGAGACCCCCCAATCCATGGACCATGCGGGCTGGTATAGTCAGGGTGCGGAGCCCCACGCGGCCGGTGCTCCGCATTCTGGCTATCCCAGTCTGCATGGGGGACAAGGGGTTAAAGAGGTCTGGGAGGGGGGACCCCACGTCGTTTTTTTTTTATATTTCCCACACTCAGAACGAAGCAAGTAAAACTCTTCCCACTTGGGGGAATCTATGAAAATAATACACTATTGTTACCTGTGCAAAAAAAACTGACATTTTCCGCATTTAAAAGACATTTTCGCCCTTGAAACTTAAAAATCGATTTTCTCAAAAACTATAAGGTCTTTTTGAAAAAATTTTTTTCCTCTTATTCCCACTGATCCCCTTAATATACCCTGTGAATTTGGTGTTCCTAAATTTTAAGCAGGCTTTGCTATTAACCGTTAAAGTCGGCGGGTTTTTAAATGTATATATTTTTCCTTTGAAACTTTAACATCGATTTTCTCAAAAACTATAAGGTCTTTTTGAAAAAAAAAATTTTCCTCTTATTCCTTCTGATCTCCTTAATATATTCTCCAAATTTGAGGCTCTTAGCACTTAAGGGGGCTTTGCTATTAACCCTTAAAGTCGGCGGCTTTTTTATATTATACGGGAGCGTAATATTACGCGATTACGGCAGACAGTGTAATTTCAATGGGAGTTTACTGTCTTACGCGTAATTTGTTACGCGTAAAACGTAACCCTACGGTCTACGCGTAATTAATTACGCGTAATACCGTAACCTTACACGTAACGCTTACGGTGCATTTGTAGTGAATTACGATGCGTAATTACGCTAATGCGTAATTTCGGCCCAGCACTGCACACCAGAGTTCTGCTTTAATTCAATTGAGAGGGATTCTAACTTTTTAATGGCTTCTGTAACTTTCCCATTAGGGCCAGTGTTGCTGGGTATGTAAGTGCAACAGGCATCAGAGAGACCAATGAACTTACAAACCCCACCCTTCTCTGCCAACATCATGTCTAGGGTCATCCTATTCTGGAAGGTCATTCGGGAGTTCGGACTCAACTCATCAGCCAGACCTTGTAAGGCCTCTTTGGTATAATTAACAAACCTTTGCTGGTTATAATATATGTAATTAATCCAGTCCACATTTTTGTTTAGAGTCATCAAGGGGAGAAAGAAAGACTCGAACCCCGAGGCTACTTGATCCCTTGCCTTAAATTCATCAGGGACCCCTCTTGGGACCCCTATAGCATCAGTATATACGTGTGGGTCCAAACTCCCTTTAACCTCCCTTTTCTCCCTATTCCCCATGGAGCTGAATTGACGGGTCATATCAGGTATATCACTAAAGATGTGGAGGGGCATGAGAATTTTAGCCAGTGCACACTCACCTGACCATACCTTCGGCAGCATTGGTCTCAGCTTCATGTCTCCACAGATCCAATAGATGTCTCCTATGAAGTGAGTCTGGTTGTACAATTTTCCCACAGGTATCTGGCTATAGTTTGCACAGTATCCATTAGAGAAATTACCCACCTTTACACCTTGTTGGCTGTTGCTAACATAACAAGTGTAATTCCCTTTATACACAGTGACTGGTAGATCAAGTTTGGCTATCTTAGTGAGGATTGGGTATTCTTTCTTCCACCTCTCACATTTGGGATCTGTTGTATTCATACCTGTATAGAGGCTAAGGAAACATTCCTCTCCACCTTCCGGAAGATGAAGAGGAACAGTTCCCAGATGAGGTCTAGCACCTCCACACACATAACAATCAGACATGTTGTGCTCACGCGCTGTATATTTCATCCAGTCCAACCGCAAGTTTGTATGGGTGAAACCAGTCTCAATGGCCAAGGTGTCCCCAAACGTGGGATCAGCAATTGCTGCCAATCCTTTGAATGTGTCATGTTTTATCAGAGGGTTATCCCCTTTTGGGATCTGTATATTTTGTCTGTATTCAGGGTTGTTAAACATATCTTTAATAAAAAAGGTTCTAAGCCAAGAGGAATAACCTTTTCCCCAATACAGACCAAACATATAGCTTCCAGCATCAGTGGGACTTGGATTTTCAATGTTCAGGACATATTTACCTGCTTTCTTGCAAATCAGTGTCATTCTGGAGATTAGAGATTTACCATTCTTGTCTTTTCTTTTTAAGGCACTTTCTGGTTTATTTCCCCAATCATCTCCAGTATTCCATCCCACCGCCCCCCAATAGCTGCATGAGTCTCCCCAATGATCATCCACTACACATATGTAACCTGTTCCATAACAACTCTGGAACCACTGCCAGCGTGCATGATAAACAGGGCATTTGATAATTTGGCATGCATGGAAAGTATAAGTAGCCACATGGGTATTGGATGAATTAAACCAGAAAGTCATACCTGTGCAATCATTAGCTCCAGTAATGTCCACCTGTCCTCCCTTCATGTTTTGGTCAGTCACTGATCTTTTGTGAATTGATTTCCGTGTAGGTGTACTTATGTGTTTTCCTTCTGGAACATGATCCCGGACCACAGTAGGACTACCTTTCATGTGATCCGTTAGACTATCAGGTCTGAGTGTACTGGTGATAGAGCATGTGGGGACAGGAGGCTGTAATTGTGTGTGACACAGGTTATCAATATCTCCTAATGATCCTATGTCATAATGACAATTAATGATCACCAGGATAAGAGTAGTCAAAAAGAGAGCAATACTAATTGTTAAACAAAAAAAAACGAACAAGGGTGATGTCTCATTTTCCTCCTGACTCTCCTCCTTCTCCTCTCTCCGTCTGGAGTCTCCATCAGTATCCTCTGTCTTTGATTTCGGGTTTTTGTCGTCTATTACTTCACCCAGTTCTGATGCGTTCGGGATTTCGTAGCCTGCTTCACCCAGTCTACCTCCTGTATCCAATGGGAACCGGATCTTGAACTCCCGCGTCTGGATTGGCTGGTTCTTGGAAGGTGGAATCCCCTTCACTCTGCTTGCGTGGACCCAAGTGGGGGTCCCCTCCATCAGGACAGCTGTCCTCGTCACAGCCACAACCTTGGTGAGTGGCCCATAGGGGAAATGGTCAGCCTTTCTCCCTCTGGTCAGCCTCTGGACTACGACCACATCTCCAGGGCGGAACCCTTCGGTTGGATCCTGTGAACAAAAAGGAAAAGTGCGTGCAAACGTTTCTTTCAATTTGGGCAAAATTCACAATCATCTTTTTATGGTCCTATTCATCCTCTACACCACCCGAGCCTAACAGAGACACGGCGAATCTGATTCTCGACGATACTACGCGACATTCCATTCATGTGACATCCCTGCCGGCAAGTACACGGCTTTAGGGATTGTATAGAGGACGACATTTCCACCAGGTTCATTTTGAGGTCATGTTCTAATACCTATGGTTCACGAGTAATATAATCTTCATCTTTACACATTCACATCCACATCAGGTTTACATTGCTAACACCCATCATCATACTCAGCATCATACACTCATACACAAACACAAAACTAATCCTGTGGAGTGATTCTAACATCTCTCCAGCATTCCCTCCCCTCTTTGCTCAAGTATTAAGTTTTTCCATGTTGATGCCTACATTAGACAAGATATGTCAGGTGATATTGGGACCTATAGTTCTTCAGAACCCCCCAAAAATAACATAAGTGAAAAATAATGAAATCAAGTACCCCAAAAGAGTATGTATATATGTATGGAGATTTTGAAACTGCAGACAATCTACACTGCAATTGTCAACACTAAAAAAACAAAAAAAAAACAGCAAAAAAACTAAATAAGCTCAATCAAGCGTCACTAATTCTGCAGCCTGTATCAACATTATATGTGGTAAATACAGAAGGAAATGTGGTATGAGAAACACTAACAATCTTTTAAAGGAAACTATGCTTCGGGGATGGGAATGGTTTATCATTATATATCACTACCTGACAGGGATGATTTTACTTCTAAACTGAAAAGATTTATAACTAAACGCATAGAGCCTTATAGTAGACTCAAATTCAGAAAAATTGGAATAATGTCCTAACTTGTAAGCAATACATGATATGTGATATTAACAGATAACAATGTGACCCAGAGTACATGCGTTGCCCTAACCGTCTGCTTTTGCGCATGCAGCAAGCTGCATACCCTGTACAGATATTCTGTGTAGCCTCAATGTTTCTCCATAATTTTTCCAGATGAATATGGCTTTCACGGTTTTACAACAATCTCTAAAATGCAAGTACAGACAATATACAAAGTGATATATCCTCAGCAGTGGCATTTAGAAATATTGATGTTACAATAGCTGTGTTTTATCAGTGTGGCTTGGAGGAGCAGTTCTTTTATTAACCTCTGGGTGGCGCAGAGGGGTGTGGCAGCATTAAAGAGAGCTGTGGCAGCAGGGTGAGGCATTACACTGGTGGAGCAGGCCAGTAATTTTTATATTTGTGGAGCATCAAAGTCAGACATGGTACAATTGCAAGACACATAGCATATCAACAATAAAAGGTAACAGTGACTCTGCATGCCTATCTGCTGGGATCTGTGACAGGATTTAACAAAAATACAGCCTAACAACCATGTTACAATATTCAAAAAGAAACAATTCATGGAGCACCATTGAGTAATAATGTATGAATCATATACCTCCAAAGCATAAACTGCATCAGGTATATACATTCTGTTAAAAAATGAACACTTCTACTGACTTAATTTACCTATCAACAAACACTGTGGCAAAGCTTTACTTTAATCACACGCATTATAGGTCTGGGTGACAAATGCTACCTTATTAATAATAACTGACAAAGGGTTTCATTAACAGCTCTAAGATACGTATTTATATGTGAAATATTTTGACAGTTAAATTGATTGATGCTCTATCATTTATTTATCTATTTTATACCGTTTTTTTATATCAGTAGGTGCAAAAACATGCTACTCCAGAAAATAATCTTTATAGAAAAATACAAATAATCGTTAAACAATATTTCTATGACTAGGGCAAACCCCCCTTTTTTTAAAAGATCACATAAAGATTACACACCCACCTCATTGTAGGACACTAGCCAAGAGATAAAAA
Organism: Hyperolius riggenbachi; assembly: GCF_040937935.1. Lineage (NCBI taxonomy): Eukaryota > Metazoa > Chordata > Amphibia > Anura > Hyperoliidae > Hyperolius > Hyperolius riggenbachi. The sequence goes on along the minus strand of NC_090652.1, from coordinate 234,316,048 downwards.
GAAAATATAAAAATAATATGCAAACCAACTATTGCCTCAGAACGGTATCTATACTATTATTCCTGGATTCTATCAAAAAGTTTATCTCTAATACCTAGATTTAGCACAGAAACCTGCACATATTGTGGAAGGAATATTTAAAGAAACAGCAACAAGATATGGGTAGCAGTAACAATATTTACCCAAAAAATTTAATAAGATATTTTACTCATTTTAAAAGCATCTCTTTCTAGGCATACCTTTCATGGGTTCTACTACTTTTAAATAGGATTTTAAGCTACAGTTGAATTTGTGATTTTACAAAGGTTGCTGATCATTCAAACCTTGGCTAAATGTCAGAATAAATCTTATTACACTTTTAGGCCAGGCTCACAGTGCTCACTTGCATAAAGCACAAGTTAAAATGAGTGTGAACTTGCAATGGAGATTGGACATAGAATTTAATACAAAGACTGCATGCAGCAAGTTAGAACAACACGATCCATTACTGTGAACAAGTCCATAGAATAGTATGGGCAGTAAGTTGACATGCAGAATTTTCTCAACCGAGCACTGTGAACCCGGTCCCAAACTCAATGACTAAATCTTCCTAATCTGTAAAATTTACATACCTCTGAACTTTCTACACCTATTTAATCAATCTTAAATAATCTGATACATTTTCTAACTCATTAGATAAGAAAAAACATTTGCAATACAGCTCAACTAATAAACAGTTTCACTTCTGATTTAAAAAAGACTAAGAGTCATCAGAGCTTAAAAAGGAGACACTCTGAATAAAAACCCTCACCTCAAACATAAGTCATAAAATATATTTGTACTCTGCCAGTAGAATAGCAATTAAATGTCACTCACTATTCTGGAAAGAAAAAAACTATCACTAACTAGGCTGAAGCTCAAACCACTACGTAACAAGTTAACTTTCACTTTCAGGTGAACACACGTCTCCTAGCCTGAGAAAGAATCTTCCCATCTATTACAGAGACTGCTGCCCAATAATAGTTAGAATTTAACCCTACCTAATGTAATACTGAAGACACAAACAACACAACTCTCTCATCTATAGCTGGCCACAATCATACACAATACACAATGTCCTTAAAGGACCAGACATACAGTATTTTCATATGCCCACTCAGCCTAATCCTAATCCACATTCTCAGTAAACAATACAACAAACAAACATGCAACATGTTTTTTTCTAATGACATTTTCACTGACCTTAATCTTTTAACCAACAACAATCATTCAACCCACACACACTATGTACAAATCCAACATACAACTAATATTCATAGCCCATCCACATACATTCCTAGTCCAATACCAACAATTACACACATATTCACAGGTGACTGGTTGCTTTATATCATTTCACAAACTTCAAAACTATCTACAAATATTTATATAACAAATCAATATACACATCTAATATACAGTTACTTTTCCTTGACATCATTACCATGATACATTCTATTTACCTTCCCACTTACATTAATGAAGATTTATAATTATTTTTACTCCACTTTTGAGAATTGATACGAGACATTATATGACACAACACAAGAAACCCGACCAGACAAAATGGCAGTCCCAGTACAGGAGTCCAGTGTGACAGGATATCCATTTATGTAGCTACATTTTTCACACTGGTCACTGTCCCGCTCTAGACTGCACCGTCTGTCCAAGCCTCAAGGGTACCAACACATTAATTCTACTAACAGTATCTCTCTCGAAAATGCAGTAAACCCAACACTTATCGCTGCGCAGGAAATACTATGTTACATCTTTAAATAACAATTTCTTCTGTACAGATAACACTTTACAACAAATTTATAAATAAGGATTTTGAGTGCAATATTAATAAAGGGTTCTCCTATATTATTATCCCTTGGTGTTTGCCGCAATTTTTATTATGTTATGTTTTTCCTTGTCTTTTTCCCCTCTTGGTTACTTTGGGAATGGGTTTATATATATAGGGGCCACAGTGTCATCAGATGTGGATGGCAACCCAGGAGATTCTCTATTTAACTTGGGATCTTTTCCCGGAGTCAGATGTGGTGTGTGTCTGCATACCTCAGCACTAGGCGGAGGGGAACATATTTCTACAACTTTCTGACCATCTGGTCTACTTATCAGTCTACTCTATAATATACTTTTTCTGGGCTATTTTTTTTATGTATCTGTGGGAAGAAATATATATGACTTATTATGGTAATTTCCAGAATTTTAAAGAACTGAGTAGTATGCAATTAAAGTGACCTGTATATTTGTGCTCTAAAAGGACCACCTCTTTTGGAATCTAAACTTATCTTATGTATTTAGTGGCCATACACTATCCAGGTCAGTGAATGAGGTCTAGATTATACAGATCAGGAAACTGATTATTTCTATAGTCTATAGTCTTTCTATAGTCGCAACCTGGGGACACTTCTAAACTGACTCCGTTGGAAGTTAATATGAACTTCTTATATTTTGGGCGGGAATTTTAAACCAGCCGGGACACCCCTATATTGAGATCATTAACCTAATTCTTTCTCTTATATTACAGATGTTGTAATATCGGCACTCTGGTATTATTGAGGAAAAGATTTCTGACTAGTGACACTAAAATCAAGCCTAACCATGGCCTTGATTTCAAATTCCCTCCGATGGACTTAACAGCTATAATAGCATTAAGCCTGCTTCTTTGGGGTCCTTCTGACTGAACAAGAGAGAAAAGAGAAGAGCCTCTTTGGTCAAATACCAGAGTGTCGACTTGTCTAGTGCAAAGACAACAATATACAGCCGACCTGTCGTATCCTACCTAATACGACAGAGTTGAACGGCACGAAAACAGATTATCTTATTGACTTCTATGCGATAGATAAGATTCAAGAAAAGTAGAAAGAAGATTGTGATCAAATTATGTGACCAATCTCTACATTAAAACAAATGACAAACAAAGACTACTAAACTATTACATATACCCATTCTATCTTTCAAGAACGGCCCGCTCCTCCCACCCGGGAGCGTCTCTTGTGGGGTGATCAAGCCCACTTTTTTTATATCCCCGTCAACTGTAGTATGACGGCCACTTTTTATTATAACCCCGTCAACTGTAGTATGACGGCCACTATTCCAGTCAAATATGACTGACACTATATACAAAATATTACACAGAATTTAGACAGACAGACAGTACTGGGAAAGCGGCAGAAATAAATTCCCTAAGGGCGGGAAAGATTCTGTACTTACCCAGAACTGGCCTGTCGGCCTTTCAGCTCTCCTCCGCTACGATCCGAGTCACGGCACCAAATGTAGGCCACAAACTTATCTTAAACAAATGTAAAACAATTATAAACTAACTTTAAATTTGATTAGTCAGATAATTTGGTCAGCGCATGGCATGCCAAGTGATTCTGACTATATGAAATAATACACAGACAAGAGCGGTCAGGTATCAATAGCCAGAATGAAATTTAATAGAACTGGGAGTGGTATATATAAAGTTTCTCAAACCACAAATTTGAAACATGCGCAGAAGCTACAGTATACATCTTATAGGGAAACTTATAAAAAATCTCTAAACCTTTTGTTACAGGAAATCAACAAGTGTGAAGCTGTTTGGCTGTGCGCCCAGAACATGTGGTGGGCCATTAAGGGAAATGTAGCATAGGTGTGACAACGGATATAAGCTTGTGGTTTAGGCTTCAAAAGAATGTATCTGTTTAGCGACATTCAATATAATGGCCAAATCATACTATTACATCCCATCCTATCATATGGAAATACAAAGTATATATGATTAACTTAGACTGGACAATATGGTGACCTTAGGCCCATGAAGCATCCTCTGCTAAGCCTCAGTACCAATTACCTTAACTAACAGTTTCAGCTAATACAGCAGATATCATAGTTTCTTATATATGTATTTTAATATATGAAGATACAAAATGGAGGATGCTATGCATGTACTGTCCTATTTCTGAACTATTGACAGGATGCATGGGTTGGTAGGGGTTTTATTGTTGGGTGTGTTACTATCAGATAGAGGCAAGAAGAGGCATTGTGGTTTGTGTTACAGGAAAGAGCTTTTGCAAAACTACCTTTAATATGAAGACTCAAAGTGATCGTATAGTATTGTTAATATATGTCTTTATATGTAACTAATATAACCAATATGGACGCCTCTGAACAACATGGTGTCTGAACAGTCGCTAAGCACTGCAAAGCCTTATGATATGCCTTGCGGGTTACAGAACTAAGCAATTCCTAACACTATGTTTATATAAGTATATGTTCCTGTCTATCCTACTATATGGTTATACGCATGAGCAAGAAAAGGAATATGTGTTAGATGTATTAGGTATAGCAAATGAGTAATAAGGGTCCCAAGGTCCACTCCCACCTACCTAAAGGCCCCTACACCTACCTACCTAAAGGCCCCTATACCTACCTACCTACCTACCTAAAGGCCCCTACACCTACCTACCTACAGTCCCCTACACCTACCTACCCACCTACCTAAAGGCCCCTATACCTACCTACCTACAGGCCCCTACACCTACCTACCCACCTACCTAAAGGCCCCTATACCTACCTACCTACATACCTACCTATACTGAAGGTCCCTTTACCTACCTACCTAAAGGCCCCTATACCTACCTACATACCTACCTATACTTAAGGCCCTATACCCTGCTACCTATACTGAAGGTCCCTTTACCTACCTACCTAAAGGCCCCTATACCTACCTACCTAAAGGCCCCTATACCTACCTACCTAAAGGCCCCTATGCCTACCTACATACCTACCTATACTTAAGGCCCTATACCCTATATACCTATACTGAAGGTCCCTTTACCTACCTACCTATACTGAAGGCCCCTATACCTAGTTAACTACCAATACTGAAGGCCCATATACCCTGCTACCTATACTGAAGGCCCATATACCCTGCTACCTTTACTGAAGGCCCATATACCCTGCTACCTTTACTGAAGGCCCATATACCCTGCTACCTATACTGAAGGCCCATATACCCTGCTACCTCTACTGAAGGCCCATATACCCTGCTACCTATACTGAAGGCCCATATACCCTGCTACCTATACTGACGGCCCATATACCCTGCTACCTATACTTAGGGCCCCTATACCTTGCTACCTATACTGAAGGCCCCTATACCTTGCTACCTGTACTGAAAGCTACCTATATTGAAGGCACCCATACCTAGCTAGCTATACTGAAGGCACCTTTACCTCGCTACCTATGCCTGGGTACCTATACTGCGGGCAACTATACCATGGATCGCACAATTCTTATGTGCAGGATTCGTTAGATTCGAGATTCGAAAGGTTCGAGATATTCGAGAACCTTTTTAGATTCGGATCCGGATTCGGATTCGAAGAAATTGTGGATTCGTCCCATCCCTAGTTATAACACAACCATCCGTACTATGTTTTCACAGGTTTGCTATACATTACGTTTAAAAACAGAATAACTTTTAAGTAGACTTCTAATGAGAGTGACAGCTTCTGTTGCTGCCCTTATTCTGAGAAAATGCTAGCTGCATGTTGATTGCTTTAATGCCTCCTGACTACTGCAACAAGCATGCAGCAAGTTGAAAAAGAATTCAATTCAATTCAATTCACTTTATTGTCATTGTGTAACACAACAAAATTACTTTTCATGACAACCCCACGGTACATATAGGGAACATAGTGATAGTAACAAGGAAGAGAAGAACTTATACAAGTATGCCAGGTATTACAGATATTTAAACAATTTGTACACAGTGTTAATTATTTCAGAGAGGATTCAGAGTTCATCAAGTTTATGGCGGATGGTAAAAAGCTGTTTTTCAGTCTGTTTGTGTGTGTGCGGATTGATCTAGAATGTTTACCTGATGGAAGGAGCTCAAACAAGGCATTTCTAGGGTGAGTGTTGTCCTTGATAATGTTTTAGGACCTTCTCACGCTGCGAGTATTATACAAAAGTTCCAGTGATGGTAGTTCAGTGCCAATAATGGCTTCTGCTGTTTTAACAACTCGCTGCAGGGCTTCTCTAGTAGCCTTCGTGCAGCTGTTGTACCAGGCCGTCATGCAATTGGTCAGAATGCTTTCTATAGTGCATCTGTAGAAATTAACCAGCAGCTTATGGTTAATTTCTACACCTGGCATGCATGCTCACTCTAAGTTAGAGACTCAGCAAGTAATATTGGCACATCACCATGACAACCAGGATCTATAATTGTTTTATTATCTATTAACTGTCAACTTATTACAAGTGCATGCCTGCCAGTAGCAGGACAGTTGCACATCTAGACGTCATAAGTGTGCAGTCGCCAGGTTGCCATGGCAACATGTCTTGTGCTGCGGCGTCACTGCGATCTGTGAGCAGTTGTAATAGAACTGTTCGACTGTCCGGCGACTGATTGGCATGTACTTTAACCTCACTTATTCGGGCTTCGGGGTCCTCTCTGTGAGAATTCAGCCGAGGATCAGCGTGTCACACTTTAGCTAACAGAGCCAGGAGCACCAGTGTGCGGCCAACTAACTGAATGTTTATACAGGTAACTCCCTCCAGCAGTGACTTGTAAAACACAGACTATGTAAAACTGCTGCTCTCTACCATTTGGTATTTTCTTCTGTCAAACATAAAATTGTTACATGAGGGATTAAAATTGATTTACTGGTAAACCTTACAGCATTTTAAAGCGAACATAGCATTGTTCATTAGTGGGTTTTTAACAGTTTTATATGGAGTAACTTTTTATTTTTTTAGATTTTTGTGATGGATGTCCTCAGTGGCGTACCTACCACAGGGCTGCAGGTGCTCACAGCCCCAGGTGTAGCCATGGCTAGTTTTGTCGCTCTGGGGCTCAGTCACTGTGTTCTTAAATCTGGAACCTTTTTTCATAGTTCGGGGAACAATTGGGAAGATAGCAGCAGACAGTGCAGGGGACTGTACTACTTCCTGCACTAGTTGTAGCACCCTTCCTGTCCCGTGGGCAACGTGTCTCCTCACTTTTGTTCTCAACACACAGCCTGCAGTGAGTGAAGGTACAGAGCAGCAGGGTGAGTAGAGAGAATGATTGCTGTGCTGCAGCTGGGATATTAGCAGGAAGAGGTGGCAGGATGTGTTTAGTGCTTCAGAAGTTTCCTGTCATTAGTAGCCATGTGCACTGGCTGATGTCATACCAGCATGCCCTAGACTATTGATTATTTATCCTGATCAGAGTAAATAATCAATAAAGCTGGGCAGTCTGCTATTGCAAAAGCCAGTAATACAGGTACTGACAGCTGACTTCTGTAGTGAGCAGAGAAGCAAGCCAGCTCCCCCTCCCACCCTGTTGTTTTCCTCATGACCCTTTCCTCTTTTCAGATTTTGGTGTTTCTTTTAACAGCATACCCCTGCCAAACATCACTGGTGATGTCTGCAGTCCTGGTAAGAGGTCTCCCTGCCATTTCTCCTCTCCCACCAGGCTCTTTGTCTTGTGCCTCTACCTCTATATTCCCCTCCCCTCCTCCTATGCATCCCCCTCTTTCATATGTCCCGTTTTTCTGGCTGTCCTCAGAGGAGCTCACATTCTAATTGTGCCATAGTCATAGTCTAATGTCCTACCATATTATTAGTGTATTTATAATAGCACTAACATCTTCTCCAGCACTGTATAGAGTACAGAGTTTTATAACGGCTAGTTCTGTCCACATCCTGATGACTCCTTTTCCCCAAAAATCCCCCAAAATTTGCAGCGAAGCGCTTAGCGCCCCAACCCATCAAACCTCCCATCAAGAAAATCAGTTGCCTTTTTTTTTTTTTGAGGGGGTGTGGGGGGGGGGCTGTAAATCAACACCAGGTGTCAAATTTCCTAGGCACACCACTGGATGTCCTCTGAGTATTAAAAACTAGTTAGAGCAGGATGTGGGCGTAACTACAAATACAGGGCCCCTCAAGCTAAATTCTGATGCCCCCCAATAGTCACACTCCTCCATAGATGGACCTTTGTTCAGGAGGAGGGATTGGGCCCCCTGAAGCCCTGGGCCCCCCTGCAGTTGTAGAGGCTGTTCCTCCAACATTCTTATGATTGGGTGCCTGACACTGATATAACAAGTCATACAAATTAATATTTTTTGAAATAAAAAATTGTACTAAGGGAGGTTTAATTTTTTGTGGCGCTTCACATAATGGTTTGACCTGCAGGTTATGTATCTATAAATATTCTTGTTTCACTGGCGTCGGTAGTAAAAATGTTTTGGACTAGTCCATTTTAGCATTGGCAGCTCTTAGGAATAACTTTATTTTAAAAAGCACTCCCTGCGGCATTGTGGCATTCGAGACAGGCCAGCCAAGATCTTTGTGTAGATTCTTTCCAGGGAGTGCATTTGAAAAGAATAAAGGAAATACTGAGAATTCCCCATGAGAAGATGGGCTAGTCCGATATCTGTCATATCTGTCAGGTTTTTACTACCTACTGTATGTAATGTGACAGCAACATAAGGGAAAAGTAATTTACAGTGCATTTTATGCTAGTATAAATGTACATCTCATATATACAGTACATGATGATTCACGTGCATTTTAGATTTTAAAATGTTTCACTTAAGTGGTCCTTTAATCTCAAGTTTATTTTCAGTTCAGCTTTAGTCATTATCAACCAAATTATGAGACAGAATGAAAACAACACTTTTTGCTGTTATTAACACCTGATAGGCAAACCAGCGGGTAGAGTTCCAAAGCGGAAAGCTGTAAGATGTCATATTTTCCTGATTTAAATAAAAATGTAGCACATCTTATTTTTAACAAGTCATAATAAAATGCTTCATTTTAAGGTAGTGTTGGTAGCAATATTACTAACTGCGTATGCCCCCTGCAGTGGCTTATCTAGGAGAAATGGCAGGTATGGCAAATACTGAAATGGCGCCCCTATCCGAACATCTGACACGCATCTTTTAGAGAACATTTCTATATTGCTATAATATCATCTTAAAAATACAAATCCAGCAGCTCATCAGTGTATTCATTTTGACCAATGACAAAAAGATAACACAAATGATAGGCAGATATTGATGACATGCAGATATTACCAATGTCAAACTGATAATACCATTGATAGGCAGATATCAATGACCTTAAAATGATAACTGTTGTCCAAGCATTGTACTTATGTACACACCTTTAGTAACATAACTATTTAAACCATGAAATGGCATTTTCGATGGTAAAATGATTTTTGTGAAATTTGCAAGCAACATTGAAGGTTAATTGAATACACACAGGGTGGACAATTTTAGTTACTTCAGGCAGAGGAATTGGCTATCATTTGAATCATCCTCTTTCGATCGATTTATTTTTGACATTTTTTACTTGGGAAAAAAAACATCAGTTGTTCAGAACTTGTTGTTCAGCACTCAAACTTGTTGTTCAGAACTCGATGAATGTATGGATAGCTTAGTGCCTCTTTTATGCTATATGTTGAAAAACTGATGTGTTTTAACTTTCCATACCAGTGCATTGTGAAAGAGCTTTCAGTTAAAACATGTACCGATAGGTGTCAGCAACCAGAGAGAGAATCTGATTCTTGGCGATCTGCAGTATCCCCAAGAATACAGATATACCTGATTATTGGGGATCTGCAGAATCGCCAACAATCAAATATGTCTAACTGTTGGAAAACCTTACGGTATCTACCTCTGTAAGATCACTAACTCAGTAAAAGGTAGAACTTTTACAGCGTTGCGATCAAACATATCGGGTATAGTGGAGTTCCTTCGCTCTACAACAGTAAAAGTTATAGATGATGGTTTCTTCTTGGAATAATCTCAAAGCACTCAGTTTGGATTTTTATATAAATTTGTATTTTTCAAAAAGCAATATATTTACAGCGGAAAAATATGAATCTTCAAGATGATCAAAGTTCACAGTTCCATGAAATAACTTTATCATGCAGATAATGAATTGTAGATCTAAGGTTGGTTAATGTTGCCTATTTCTGTGTATCTCTAGTAGTTGCTGAGAGAAAACATTCAAAAATAAGGCTCATAAAAAAATGCTAACTTTCCATGCTTAATGGCCTTAGCTAAATATTCAATGCTAAGAATGCTAAGAATCACCAGAATATAATATCAATAAGGCATACCTCTCGTCAATTATGTAGAAGGTCTCACCCCAAGATAGCTGTTGTCGAGATGTGTAAAACCTGCCCATCCTACCTCCCTTTTTATACCCAATTTTCAAAATGGCTGAAAAATCGGAATTTCCCACTGATGTATTTTTCATAGCTTGGAATGTTTTGTGCGTCATTCAACGTATCTTATTTACAAAGTCTGACATTTAACTAATGAGGGTGATGTCTTAATTAATTGGGTACATACGCAGGTAGACATCTTGAGTACGTTATGACCTCCCGATAAGAGAAATGTCATGAGACACTGGGTCTCCAGAATTAAAAACATCTCCCATATCTATGTTCCATGCTTTATTTACTTATTATGACATCTGTGTCTTAACCTCTTGACGACCAGCTAACGCCGATTGGCGTAAACTGGTCGCCTGCGGGTTACCATGGAAACGGCCGCTCGATCGAGCGGCCTTTCCATGTCAGTTCACGGAGGGTGTCTCCGTGAACAGCCGGAGAGCCGCCACTCGCGGCTCGCCGGCAATATGTAAACAGGCGGGGGTAAGGCAGATCGGCGATCCCCGGCCTCTGATTGGCCGGGGATCGCCGCATTCTCATTCGCCGGCATCTGTTGTAGGCGGCGCAGGACGGATCTCCGTCCTGCGCTGCCCATAGGAGGAAGGGAAACGCCGGAGGGGGACGGAGGCGGAAAATGGCTGCGGAGGGGGGCTTTGAGGAGCCCCCCCCCGCCGAACGAACAGAGCCGGCGGCGATCAGACCCCCCCAGCAGGACATCCCCCTAGTGGGGAAAAAAGGGGGGTAGTCTGATCGCCCTGGCTCACTCCTGATCGGTGCTGCGGGCTGGAGAGCCCAAGCAGCACCGATCATTGCAGGAAGCCCTGGTCGGCAAGTGGTTAATTGGCCTGAGGTATGCCCATTTCTTTCTGAAATGCTGTCGGCCATCTTGGCCCACCAAAATACATAGGCCTGTAACCAACAGTATTCAGACTTACAGTACATTAATACTTATTTAAACACTATACTATCCTTAAAGAGTAATCAAATATTGTAAATACTGATCAGCAATCTAAATAATTTCATTCTATAATTTTTTTTATGAAGAAATCATTAATTTTATAACTTATAAAAGATTACAAAAAACCACCAGATGGCAGTGTACTAGTCACAATGACCTACCATAACCATAACATAATGTCTGCTGTCGTCACTAATTTCAACATAAGATATTGTTCCCAAAACAAAGAAAAACATGGCAACCTTGGTCTGTCTAGAATTGCTATCTAAGTCTCCATAAAAGTAAAAACAATTTCCCTTAGCCTGGTTAAAATATATTCTGAGCATTTTACTATTTGCACTTGTTTAAGGATTAACTCTTTCTGGCATATAACTGACACTAATTCTTGAAATGCATACATATCAGCTTATTTGAATCATCATAGTTAACTAAAAAATAATACAGAAGACAGGGTTTCAGTGTGGTTATAACAGAAATCTGACATAACCTCTTGACACCTGAGTGTGTAAGTGTTTTGGTGCAACAGTAACCTTTGGACCACCGGGGTAGTAGGTGGTCAAATAAGTAGAGAAGACTCTACTGCAGTCAAGGACACCTGGAGAGGGAGTCCCTGACTGATAAGGAGCAGTGTCCCCTCTGTAGAGCAGGGGGCCCCTGCGGAAAGGCTGGACACCCTGCGGGGGGTGACAGCCAGAAGGTCAGACAGGCCAGGTCGGCAACAGAGTATCAGATATGCAAAGTACCAAATCAGAGATCAGAAGACTAGTCAGGAACGCGACAGGTCATAACAGATATCAGAACAAGGCCTAGTCTGAGGTGTGAGGTCCGTGATCTCAACACCCTGGAACTATGCTAGAGAATAACACAGATGGTATACTGTATTCCTAGTCTGGGGTGTGAGGGCCGTGATCTCAACACCCTGGAACTATGCTAGAGAATAACACAGATGATATACAGTAACAGGCTAAGTGTGGATTCCCAGGTCCTCCTGGTTCCACCACACTGAAGGATCTGACTAAGGTCTGAGTGCTAACGCATAGGCATTCGCAATGCCAGACAACCAGCAACTGAACAGCAGGAGATATATATAGTAAAGCGCTCCACAGCGCCGCCCAGCTCCCATCAACCAATCACTGACTGAGCAGGGATCAGCTGACCGCCCTGATCAGCTGATCTTCCTCCTATTGGTATAAAGAGCTTGTCTTGCAGCGCGCGCTCGTAGCTCTCCATCTGTGTGCACTACTAGGTCCAGACAGCCCAGACACATATTGCTGCGGGGAAACCGCCGCACTGGACGCGGAATCCGCCGCCTTACCGTCAGAACACAGGCGGCCCCCACACCATTCCTCCCATGTGCACCACCAGTTCCAGACAACCCAGACGCATGCTGACGCGGACAAACCGCCGCATCAGACGCGGAATTATCAGCAACCTTACTGTCAGAACATGCGGCGGCTTTTCCGCTATTCATCACAAAACACATATTTTAAATGTAGGTTAGGGTGGGGACCCCAAGAGAAGCCTGCATGTGGCATCCCTGCTAGCATGCTTCACAGCGTGGGACTGATGTCTCTACCAAAAAGAGAAGGGTAAGGTCCCCCAATAATAAGTTGTATTAATGTGCAATGCATACGTTTGCCTCCATTATTTGTATTGTGAAATGCATTCGTTTTTAATGCACCTGTTCTACTGCATTGAGCACAGTTGTGCCTTTGTGAGGCGTATTAGCCCTATGCAGTGAGTGTTTGTCAAGTGCATCTTGGTTAGATGCGCGACCATTTCATTGAATTTCTTCCTGAATAAAATACCACCTATTATGCCATTATGGTAGAAAGCAAACGTGAGTGAAAAAAAGTTAAAAGTTAGATATGTATCTAAGTAGTGGGAAGCCTCTGGATGGTTCAGATCCTCCTCAAGCCCACTGCTCCTGTCCAGGACTATCTTTTCCTTGTGACCACTTTCCCATCTGAGTATGAGCTTCTCTGCACTAGGCATGCACAAGTCAGCTCCGCACACGTCCAGTAGAATGAAGAAAGGTGCTCATGCTTGGAGTACACAAGCTGTGCACAAGTGGATTAAATCTCCTGAGCATGCACAGACCTTACTCGCACATGCCCAGTACAGATAAGCTCATGCTCGGACGTGGGCGTGGCCACAAGAACATATTCAACAAGCATTTGTCGAATATGTTCAGAAGGACCTGGTGCTGGAATGGTGCAAACTAAGAGGATCTTGGAAGCCTCTGAACTAACCAGAGGCTTCGTAGTACTGAGAAAAGTTCCTATTTCTTAACATTTTGTTTGATTCAGGAATACTTTAAACATTATCAATTTTGTTTACCTGGAGTGTGATAAGTTTTTTCATGTTTGTCCAAATTTCTCATATCAGTATGTGTTTGTACAAGTCAGCATTAAGACCTTGCCCTGTGTCATGACCAAGGTAGCCTCTTCCCAATACAATGACATTTGCCAACCTCTTTTTTTATGAAAGCAAAGTGAATTTCTTACAGTTGTTGACCATTTTGTGTCAGGACAGCTCTAAATACCAGCTGCATTTTTCTCGGAAAGTCTTCCCATTACGCCCTAAAAAAAGATAAGTCTGTGTCCTTCGTCTCTAAAATGTCCACATAATGGAAGAAATTACCGGTAACCACTCTGTGTGAACTGTTTTCTTCTTTTTACAGACTGAAAACCCTAATGGAACAAGGCCACAGCCTCCACACAGCAGTGAGTTAAATTATTTTTCTGCACGGTGCGTTACTGCTTTCCTCTCAGCTGCCATGCCGTCTGTGAAATGTAACTCTCTCCTAGCTAAAGGGAACATAATTGTTTACAACATCTAAGAACATTTTGCCTTAATGAATAAAAAACATTTTTGAAATACTTTGTATTTTTAAGAAATAAACCTTTATGTCCTCCAAGGAGGTCACTGTGAATGTGTCTGCAGGGCTTTACCTTACATCCCACCACTATCCACTGTTTGTCTTCCATTTATCGCGGAGGAGGCTATGTACTTTACGTATTCGGACAGCTCCTAGCTTTTTCTGCTTTTGTTTCCCTCTATCCCTGCACAAGATGAATAGAGCGAAATTAAGATTAAGAAATGTAAAAAACAGATCTTAACATTTTTTTCTGTTGCTCAAAATTACCATTGAATGCATTTTATGATCTCAACTGAACTCTACACAAGAAAAGCTTTGTACACCTGCTCGGTGGTTCTCGGTAGCGTATATACAAATCAGCCGCCGGGAGATTTGCAGCTCAGCCTGCTCCTACAAAAGTCCTGGCTGCATTAATTACTATTCCCCCTCCAGGTCGCATTGTATAGTGGGGGAAAGATAATTTGGCTTTCATCTATTGCTGGTGGCCAAATTACAGTGTTTTTTATTATAATTTGTGCTGCGTCTTTCATCGGTGCCCAAATTACTCACTGAGTGCAACTATAGCCGTAATTCTTATTATGGCCTATACCGGCGCTGGCTGTGCCCAAATGTCTAGCATGTTTTTACAGCCTTCCTCTTAGAAGCACCGACCAGCATCCCCCCAATCCTCCTCAATGATCAGTAAGCAATCATACTGCCCAATTGTCTTAACCAAGTACAGGCCAAGGGAATTATTCTCCTACTCCCCCGCTGTACTGCTCCATTGGACGCTGCACTAATCCCTACAGGTAGCGATGAAAAAAGTGCCTTTTTTTCACAAATTTTCACGAAAATAATGGATAATCCAATTTTTGAGTGAAAATGTAATTTGAAGTTATAAGACAATACCACAAACCTTTGCTGATTCCGCAAATATATTTTTGTGGAAGTAGAACAATTGTGAAAATACATTTATAGCATATTCAGGGGTTGTCTGGTGTCTGATTGGTTGATAGCGATGGTTGAGAATGAAAGGACATTGGTTCCTGTTTATTTTTGCATAACCAAGCACATTTTGAATATGGCCCTTATTTTTGCAAACGAAAATTTGCATTTTTGCATTACTTTTTTATATTAGTTTTCTGTGATATTGGCACCAATGATTTGAGTAGTAAGATAGGGTGCTCCTTTGCCTTTCCATTTCACGGAATGCAAATTGTTAGTTACCAACAGGTTCACGCTGGTCTTAAAATGCCAAACATCTCACTTGTTTTGCCAAATGCTCTAATCTTTTTGAAATGACATTAATTGAGATATTTACTGTATAAGTCAGTAATTTACCTCACTAGTCTGTAATTTTACTTTTCAATGCGGTAAGCCTTAATGAATTGGCATTTGACAAGATGTTTGGTAAAATCAGCTTTTTTATCTGCATTACCGAATGCGTTAATGCTTAGTGAATAGGAGCCAAAAGGTTTCATCAATACCAACCCTCCACAGAAATTTTAACTCTAAGGCTGCTTTCACATTAGACGTTACAGGCGCACGTTAGTGCAGCCTGTAATGCAGCCCACCGCACAGCAATGAAAAATCAATTGGCTGTTCACAGTGCCCACGTTGCGTTACATTGTAACGCAGCACGTCAAGTTAAAGTGACATGCTTTACGTTATACGCGGCTAAGTCATGTTAGACTGTTTGCACATGCTCAGTAATGTTGGAGGAGGAGGTCTCCCCTCCTCCTCCTCGGCCAGCCACATGGCTAATTAATATTCACTGCATGGTGTGACGTGCAGTGTTTACTTCCTGGAGTGCCGCCCTTTGCTGGCGGGACCACGTGATGCGGATCACGTGGTCTCTGCATCCATAGCACAGAAAAGGCGCACCAAGAGCTGCATAACGCGGCTCTTGGTAGCGTCCTCCACTAACACCACCAGGCATTGCGTTAGGGGCACGTTATGCGACCTATAACGTCCCCTAAATGCAATGTCCTGGTGGGAAAGGAGCCTTTCAGTGATAGAAAGAGAAAAAAGGAACCAAGCTTAGTTATAGATATGCTTGGCACTGTTCATACACATCATATGCATATATGATGTTTATCTCATCATGTCACACATCAGTTCAGGGTCAGGGACACTTTAAAGAGGAACTTTAGTGAAAAGGGGGAAAAATCAATATATTGCAAAGTGAGAAGTTAAAAAATAGAAGCGAAATCAAGCAGTGATTGATATTCACCATGTAATTTGTTCATATTGTTTGATCAACAATCAGCCTGCACGTCATCATTTTTACTACTGGCAGGCATGGGGCATGGAAAAAATAGACAGCACCAACTGCCATTATCTATAACCACACCCCCTAACAATACAATAGGCTAAAAGGTTGTTCTTTTATAGATAAACATGTCACGGAGGGAGATACTATTTGCTTGGCAGTTGGAAACAGCTGTTATTTCCCACAATGCTCACAGACAGGAAACTGTCAGACTCCGGACCTTGGTGCTGATATCACACTGTGGGAGGGGTTTCACCACAATACCAGCTGTACAGACCCCCTTTATGATTTATTCGAGAAAAGGTAAAGTTTTCTCATAGGAAAGGGGGTGTCAGCTACTGATTGGGATAAAGTTAAATCCTGGATAACAGTTCCTCTTTAAGCATTTCTTATATCTAACAGAAAAAAATTGTCTTTGTATTTATTGTTCCCATTGAAAAATTACTCTGACTTTTGCCTTTCCATACACAGCATTCAGAAAAGTACAAGGGCTATAGCAAAATACTGATTATCATTATCATAAACCAAACAAAGACATAGCACAAAAGTAGTGGGGGTAACCTGCCCAAAAACAGCTTGCAGTCTTAAAGCGGGATTGTCATCATAAAAATCAAATTTCAAATGCAACTGGTCTGAGTGTATTAAGTAATAAAGATGCTAATCCTGCATTCAAAACTTTTTCTGCTGTTACGGTTTGGAGTTATCATATATGTTAGGAGCATGGACCGTTTAATTGTTATTGCCATCAGCTGGCAAAACAGTTGCAGGCTGGGGCGTCTTTTTATCTATAATATATTCCTCCTCTTCTCTTTATTTCCTCCTCCTCCTAATGACACAAGACAGTGCACTTCTTAGTATAGACCTCAGTGGGAGTGTCTGAAGACTCTGGGAGGAGGGTGGGTAACGAACACACAATTAGCAAGAGGAGAAAAAAGAGTGAGGGAGGAAATTATGTCAGGATTAGCTTCATTCAAAGGTAACCAAGATGGAAACTGTCTAGAATAGAATTCTCTGCTTTTCCTTTATAAAATGCACAGGAATCATAACGTGGACAGTGAAATACCTCTGTTATGTAAGTAGAACTAGTATTTATCTACTTATATATGGTTTTTTTTTTATTTCTAGGTTAGCATGGGTGTCACTTGTTCTTTAACCACTTTAAGTTAATTAATTAAATGGGTGTTTTATGTTAGCTAACTGTGGCCCCAAGTCCCCCGGCATCGGTCTGACCCCCCCCCCCCCCCGATCGCCCCCGGCAACACTCACCCGTCCACAGTCCCACGAGAGCCGCAGCTTCCCAATTAGCATCACTCATCGCTATGGCGACGATCGGACATGACGTCATGAAGTCATCGACGTCATGACGTCATGCACAGTCCCAATCCTCCCCATAGCGAAGCGAAGGGATCCCTGGGGGTACATATACCAGCGGTGATCGAGGGCGATCGAAGGGGACCGGAGGCACTTGGGCACCATAGTTAGCTAGTGAAGTGCTAGCTTAACAATATGTAACAATATGTAAAACATTTTATTTAATTTAATTTTATTTAAAAAAATCCTCCAAGGGCGATGCGATCCCCTGCGGCGGCAAGCCCAACACTGTGTTGGGCTTACCGCCAGGGAGGTTAAGCCCGAAGGGTTGTTTATTTTTTGCATCTGATCAACTTTCACCTCCCATTTATTTTCTAATAACTGTATCACTACTCATCACAATTAATTGGTCTATATCTTGTTTTTTCCGCCACCAATTAAGATTTCTTTGGGTGGTACATTTTGCTAAGAATTATTTTATTCTAAATCCATTTTAACAGGAATAGTAAGAAAGAAATGGAAAAAAATCATTATTTCTCAGTTTTTGGCCATTATAGTTTGAAATTAATACATGCCACTGTAATTAAAATTTATGTATTTTATTTGCCCATTTGTCCCGCTTAATACACCATTTAAATTATGTCCCTATCACAATGTATGGCGTCAATATTTTATTTGGAAATAAAGGTGCATTTTTTTTAGTTTGCGTTGATCACTATTCACAAGCCCATAATTTAGAAAAATTATATTAATATACTCCTTTGACATGCGTATTTAAAAAGTTCAGACCCTTCGGTAACTATTTATGTTTTTTTTGTTTTTTAATTGTAATTTTTTTATTTTTTTGTATTAAAAATTGTATGTGGGTAATTTTTGGTGTGGGAGGTAAACAGCTAATTATAAATGTAAAAAAATGTATTTATTTATTAAAAAATTTATGTGTGTGTAGTTTTACAATTTGGCCACAAGATGGCCACAGTGAAAAAGTCCTTGAAGTGTGATCGTATGCTTCCAGGAAGCAGAATGAAGATGGGGAACTTTTTGAAACTCAGAAAAAATGCAGCGTCTCATGAGACGCTGCCAGCTTTTCTACGGAGGGCTTCGATCAATGAAAGGGATCTATAACCCCTTTCATTGATTGCTGGGCTAACGGCCGGCGGTGGGAATGTTCGTCCAGTTGGGCTTAAGTGGTTAAGGTGTGTACACACCTTTAAGGGACGTCTCCTGTCAGGGATCAGGATCTGATCCCCTTGGCAACATCGCTGGGCCAAACTGAACACATTTGTGCCAGCTGTCTTGCTATGTTGGGGTGGGGGAGATGCGAGAGGATGTCAGAGGGATGACGAGTGGCGCATGCACGATGTCACGTGGCAGATCTGCAGCCCAGACCAAGTACGATGGCGGCGCGCACAGACGCAGCGGCTTCATGCTACCCACATTGGTGCTCTCTTCTATTAATTTTCTTCCTACTGACCTTCACCGCCTCACAAGCAAAGGCCAGCATCCACTACAAACGCCAGGAGCTTCTACAGATCAGATCAAGCAGCACAGGAGATCACTTTAACACAGAATCAATACCGTAGGAGATTCTTAGATCACCGGGTCTTTCGTTAACCACTGCTATCCTCGGAAATAGACGGGGCAGAAAGCGAAGCAAGAGGAAACAAAAGAGAGGTAAGCGATCAGGACTGCTAACTAGACTGAGAGCTACTCCACATAAAACCCCTCTTCCTAGCGCACTGCTTGCAAATGTGAGATCCCTCGCAAATAAAATGGATGAGCTCCGACTGGATATCTCCACGTATAAAACTATGAGAGACTGTTGCCTTTTGATTTTTTCGGAGACATGGCTGGACCCCTCCATACCAGACGCTGCAGTTGACCTTGCAGGTCACACGCTTCACCGTGCTGATCGAACGCATGATTCTGGCAAGAAAACAGGTGGAGGACTATGGGCCTGATTCACAAAGCGGTGCTAACAGTTAGCACCCTGGTGAAAAGCCCTTTATCATGCCTAAACTCAGTTTAGGCATGATAAGTTTAGGTGTGATAAGTTTAGGTGTGATAAGTTTAGGCATGATAAGTTTAGGTGTGATAAGTTTAGGCATGATAAGTTTAAGCGCCAACTGCGTTAGCACCGCAGTGCACATCTGATCAAAAGTTTTACGCTAGCAAAGTCTGGTGCACTTCGTATAAAGTTTAATGGCGCTGCTTTGCGTGCGGGACTTTGCAAGCGATCTAAACTTATCTAAACTTAGCATGCCTAAACTTATCACACCTAAACTTATCATGCCTAAACTTATCACACCTAAACTGGCTTTTCACCAGAGTGGTGCAATGGTTATCATGCCTAAAGTCTCTAACTGGGTTAGCACCGCTTTGTGAATCGAGCCCCATGTGTCTTGCTCCCTCCATATGTACTTGGTTATTGGACTTCCTTACTAATCGCCCTCAAACTGTCAGACTAGGAAAACAGACATCCTCCACCCTTACCCTGAGCACTGGCGTGCCACAGGGCTGTGTATTAAGCCCTCTCCTCTATGCACTTTTCACCCATGACTGCCAGCCTATCCATACCTCAAACGTAATTGTTAAGTTTGCAGATGATACGACTGTCATTGGGCTTATATCAGACAATGAGGAAGCTGCATACAGAGAAGAAGTTAGGAACCTGACTGCATGGTGCGACATTAACAACCTGTTATTAAATACAAAGAAGACCAAAGAAATTATTCTGGACTTTAGGACCACCAAAAAGACTACTCACCTACCGCTAATGATCAATGCAGAGGCTGTGGAGAGAGTTTCCAGCTTCAAATTTTTGGGAGTCACCATCGCAGAGAACCTGTCCTGGGCTGACAATGCTTTAGCTCTAACTGGCAAAGCACAACAACGCCTCTACTTTCTGAGAAAACTAAGGAGCGCTAACCTCCCACAGAAGCTGCTGGTTAATTTCTACAGATGCACTATAGAAAGCGTTCTGACCAATTGCATGATGGCCTGGTACAACAGCTGCACGAAGGCTACTAGAGAAGCCCTGCAGCGAGTTGTTAAAACAGCAGAAGCCATTATTGGCACTGAACTACCATCACTGGAACTTTTGTATAATACTCGCAGCTTGAGAAGGGCCAAAAACATTATCAAGGACAACACTCACCCTGGAAATGCCCTGTTTGAGCTCCTTCCATCAGGTAAACGTTTTAGATCAATCCGCACACACACAAACAGACTGAAAGACAGCTTTTTCCCATCCGCCATAAACTTGATAAACTCTGAATCCTCTCTGAAATAATTAACACTGTGTACAAATTGTTTAAACTTCTGTAATACCTGGCATACTTGTATAATTTCTTCTCTTCCTTGTTACTATCACTAAGTTCCCTATATGCACCGTGGGGTTGTCATGAAAAGTAATTTCGTTGTGTTACACAATGGCCTCAATTCACTAAGATCATGCTAGAGATAATAAGGCAAGAGAAAACTTACCTCCACACGTGAGAGAGTTATCTTACCTCTTCATTCCTTAAGTTACCTCTCCTGTAGTTAATTTACCTCCTCTGTAGTTAATTTACCTCCTTTGTAGTTAATTTACCTCCTCTGTAGTTATTTTCACATGCAGCTAATTAACAGCCTGTCTTTAACTCTGGAGTTATTTTAAGGATTGGAGAGTTAATTTAAAGACAGAAGAGTTAACTTTAGGCTTGCCTGAGGTAAAATGTTTCCTGAATACTACATGCCTTATCACCATGGTAACAACTCTGAAAGAGTTATTAAAGACAGGAGATAAGTTTAGTGAATTGAGGCCAATGACAATAAAGTGAATTGAATTGAATTGAGGTGGTGTAGCAGTACGGACATTGGGACCAGTGGGGGTTCGGGATCACTAAGGTGGATCTGCCCGGCCTATCGCTCGTATGTTTGAGGTGAGAGTCGCCGACTGCCATACACATGCCCATGGCTGGCCTTTGACCTGAGCGACCGGAGCGGTTGCTCAGGGCGCCGGCTTCCAGGGGGGAGCACGTGATGTGCATTCAACTGGGCTCCAGGGCCATCTGTGGCTGCTGCGAGTGGTAGCTTTGCCCCCGAGTGCCGCTGGGGGTGAAGACTCCAGGAATCTGCTGCTGCTTCTCGCTGAGTCTGTGTGAGCCGTGCGTGCCAGTTGCCCGCCCCTTGCTCACAGGTGATGTCTGCGCCACACATTAATCAGAGAGAGACCTGCTTGTCACTCTGGACTCCTGGCCATCTTCTGTCTCCAGCTACAAGCAGAAAAGCAAGATTCCCCAACTGCCTCCCGGTTGGGGAAGGGGAGGGGAGTGCCTATATATGCTAAAGGGGGATCTGCTTGTATACAATACACTATTCATCTGCCCAGCTATATACACTAAAAGGGGGATATGTTTATATATACTAAAGTGGGGGATCTGCCTCTATACACTAAAGGGGAGGGGGGATCTGCATATATACACCCAGGGCCGGCGCTACCATTAAGGCAAAGGAGGCAGCTGCCCCAGGGCCCCAGAGCTTGTAGGGGCCCCCAGTGGCTACAAGAGGAAAAAAAAATTTCAAAATCGGCCTTATAGTTTTTGAGAAAATCGATTTTAAAGTTTCAAAGGAAAAAAAAACACATTTAAAAACCTGCCGACTTTAATGGTTAATAGCAAATCCACCTTAAATGCTAGAAACCCTAAATTTGCAGGGTATGTTAAGGAGATCATTAGGAATAAGAGGAAAAAACAATTTTTCAAAAAGACCTTATAGTTTTTGAGAAAATCGATTTTAAAGTTTCGAAGGAAAAAAAGTATACTTTTAAATGCGGTAAATGTCACTTTTAGTAGCAAACCTAACGGTAGTGTAATTTTACATGCATCAAACGAAAGCGCAATAAATTTCCTGACGGGGTTTCCAGGGGGTCTATACGCAGCTGCAGCGCTTTGGCCAGGGATTGCTATACAGCCGCAATATGGCTGTATGAAGATCCCTGGCATGGTTTCCTATTTTCCCAATTTTTTTTTTTTTTAATGTTTAGAGTGGGAATTTAAAAAAAAAATTGTGGGGTCCCCCCTCCTGAAACTTTTTAACCCCTTGTGCCCCATGCAGGCTGGAATAGCCAGAATGTGGAGCTCCGACCGATTGGGGCTTCACACCCTGACTATACCAGCTGCAAAAAAAGGTCTCTTAATGCCGATTTTTGTTCCGGGGTATATGTTGGGGGGGCCTCCCAGGTTTATTTTGCCCTGGGGCCCCATTGTTGCTTAAACCGGCCCTGTATACACCAAAAGGGACCTGCCTATATACACTAAAAGGGAGGAGGATCTGCTTATATACACTAAAAGGGGATCTGACTATATACACTAAAGAGGGATCTGCCTATATATATATATATATATGTATATATATATATATATATATATATATATATATATATATATATATATATATATATATATATATATATATATATTGAAGGGGGATCTGCCTCTATACACTAAAGGGGGGGGGGGATCTGCCTATATACACTGAATGGGGATCTGCCTATATATACGAAAGGGGGAATCTGCCTATATACACTAAAGGGGGGTGGGAGATCTGCCTAAATACACTAAAGCAGGGGATCCTGCCTATATACACCAAGGGGGGGGGGGGGTCTGTCTATATACACTAAAGGGGATTTTGCACATGGGTGTGTGTGTATACGTGCACACGCAAAGAGGATGAATGGGGGGGGGGGGGACAAAATCTGGTTATGCTCAGGGTGCTGTGAAACCTAAGGCTAGCCCTGCACTTGCCTGATTATTGGCTGAGGCAGTTGTTATCAGCTGCCACATCCAACTTAAGACAGGCATGTTTACGAGGCTTTAGAGATGGGTGGAACATGAGACTGGTCTGCTGTCATTATAGTGATAGATGAACAAACTGGCTAAACTTTGCATTGTGCTGTTGGACACAACCATGCTTTGGGTTTTTAAAGCAGAGCTTCGGTGTAAAAATAAAACCCACACTATAAGCACAGGCAGCAACAGTTATAGCAGAGTAGCAGGGGAAAAAATATCTAAAAACTGGCCACTTATGCCATAAAAACAGGTTTTGTTGGTTAGCCACACCCCTTTATGAAAAACTGCTACAGCACTTTTCTGCTTTTGTATAGACTGCTACAAGTTTGTGTCATCTGTGGGTGGAGGAGCCCAGTAGCGGCTCCAGCATCAAATGTTTGGAAAGGGGGGGGGGGGGCACGATGGCTGGCTGGTGGGTCCATCTGGATGATCAAAATCGATGTTTTTATGGTGAGCTTTAGATATTTTTTGCCTAATGCAGGTGATAAAATGAAGGCTAATTAGTTCAGGAATTATCAGGGACACACGTAAAAATCACAAACAGAAGTCGTAGGCTTTTCAGCAAAGCAGATTGTCCAAATGATAGTGCTACTATTGAAGAAAGGTTACCTACAGATATACTTTTCTAGTTTGCTGGAATGCATTAATCTTTACTTGCTAGCAAGCTGCTCCTGTGTGGACAGATCACAGACAAATCATTCCAGCCACGAGCCTGTGTCTCATGAGTCTACAAGCAAGGTTTGGTGGAAGAGGCAGGAGGGAGAGAAACACTGTGTGTGTAATTCCTTATCTTAGTAGCTAAGCTTTGATGGAGACTAGAGCTTCTAGTTTAATGGCTAATTTAAAAGAAAAACAGCTTTCAGCTTGTAAGCCTTCTTCAAACTCCATTCCTGTTGACTGACAATGTTAGAACATACAATAAGAAGGGGGTAGAGAATTTTTTTTTTTTTGCAAACATAAGTGTCATCCAGATGCATTGATTACAAGGGATATTACAAGGATTGTGAGGTATCTATGGCAAATAAATAAGACCCTTTGTTGACTCAATGCCTACATAGACTTGTACTGACATGGAGAGTTTTTTTTACAGACCCTATCCTGTTCACTGTATGCAGCTGGAGCCTGAAAGCAGTTAACAGTTTTTTACTGAGCAGGGGACCCTCAGGGGAGCACAGTGTTTCCTGGGGCAGAGCCCCAGCATGCCTCAGTGTAGCACCGCCCATGGAATAGCCTAATAGTGTGGCCTGAGGGGAACTCTGCTTCTACCTGTGCCACTGAGCCAGCCTTTCACTGAGAGGAGAAGTGAAGAGAAAATTAATGCAATGCAGGCCACAGTGCATTCCAGAGTTGCCACAATGTTTTCCTGCTGCTTAATTAAAGGGAGCCCGAGGTAAAAAGGACATATTTGTTTCCTTTGTCTCTAATCCTTTAAGCCAAATACCCTGGCCATGCTTGCAGATCAGATTTCTATGAAACATCTGACAAGATTAGCTGCATGCTTGTCTCAGGTGTGTGATTTAGACCCTACTGACTGGAAACATCAGCAGCTCTGCCAGGCAACTGGTATTGTTTAACCCTCCTGGCGGTTAATTTTTTTGCCAAATTGGCAAAAATCCTTTTTTTTTAATTTTTTTTTTTGTGTTTCATGTAAAGCTACCAGAGTGGTAGCTACATGAAACACCACTAGAGGGCGCATGTGTCCCTCTAGTGCGATCATCGCCGGCATCAATAGCAAACAGGGGAACGCGTATATAACGCGCTCCCCGGTTTGGCTTCTCCTGTCGCCATGGCGACGATCGGAATGACGTCATGGACGTCAGCCGACGTCCTGACGTCAGACACCTCCGATCCAGCCCATAGCGCTGCCCGGAACTCATTGGTCCGGGCAGCGCAGGGCTGTGGCGGGGGGGGGGGCCCTCTTGCGCCGCTGCGTACGGGCGATCGCCGCAGAGCGGCGGCGATCGAGCTGTACGCGCGGCTAGCAAAGTGCTAGCTGCGCGTACAGCATTTTAAATGGAGCAAATCGCTCCACCAGGGGCTGAGATATCTTCCTGCGCGGCATAGCCCGAGCTCAGCTTACCGCCAGGAAGGTTAAAAGGAAATAAATATGGCAGCTTCCATAGGTCTCACTCCTCGGGTTCCTTTTAAGTACTGTAGTCAGCTGTGGCTGCATTGGGTATAAAAACACAGGTGACATCACAATATGTATCATTCTGGCTCTTTTTCACTTTGTAATTTACAGCAGAGGCCTACTTTAACCTTTCATTATTAACTGCGGCTCACATATTTTTTGTGAGCATTTTTTTCCCCTTTTCTCTGCTTTGTCTTTCGCAGTTTTAAGCCAAATATTCAATATTGCAACCAAACCATTGCTTTGCAATGTCTCCATAAGAGATGCTCTTCTGTCTCATAAAGAGGATGTAATATAACAAGCAAATATCCTGCTATACTGCTTACAAGGAAAATGCAGGTGTTAGGCTTCTCTCTATCACCCCAAGGCCAGGGGTTGTAGCACACATTCAGATTTTAATCTTGAATAAAAGACAGGATACAGGAGGAGGAGGAATGCATCAGGTGGTGTGTTTTGTGTGTTTGTTAGAATGTTAGAAAGAGAAGTTATTGGGTTCAGCCCTCATCTGAGAAGTAAACAAACAGCACAAAGGACTGAAGAACACTCAAACCAATCTTTCACGTTCTGTCATTAAAGCTATCGGAGTCCACTTACCTAAACTGCAGAAGCTTGAAAGAAGGTATATACATTGCTTCTCATTACATTGCCTTGTGTGCTTCGCTGTAATGCTTCCCCATTCATCAAGACATGATGTGGGTAATTAGGTTGTTCAGAAAGGCTCATCTGAGATTTCTACACACAGAGAAATGTATAGAAAATGTATTTCTCACAACAACCTATCATTCATCATCATATGTCTAATTGTCTTCTATATCTGAAGATGTATCATTTTGTATTCCGGTTTTTCAATGCCAGCTTCAAATTCACTACAGAATCTGTTAGTACCATACAGAGTGCCAGTAGGCCTGATAAACTGCTATCCTCTATAATAATATGCAAGTGTCCCTGCGTCTGTCCCTGTGTCAGTGCTTTTTTGCACTGCGCATGTGCAGGGACAAATCGCAGAGACACTGCTGAGAGCCGGAGGAGGACGGGGCCAGAAGGGGCGGGTGTGTGTGCGTGCGGCGTGTGTGCGGCGGGCGCGCGCAGCGAAGTCATGACAGACCTAGCCCGTTTTTTAAACGGGCTAAGGTCACTAGTACTGCTATATTCATGTACTGGACTTCCACCACTATACTGAAGGGTACTGTAGACATAAAGATGAGAGAGAAGAAGTCATGGTAACATTGTACCTGGTTAATTAAGAAGTACATTTCCCCCAAAGTAAAATGAGCCATAAAATACTTTTTCCCTACGTTGCTATCACTTACAGCAGGTACAGATCTGACAGATCGGACAGGTTTTGGACTAGCCCACCTCCTTCATGGGGGATTCCCATGTTTTGTTGTTTTTTTTATTTCAAAAGCACTTAGTGAATGGCAGTTGCTCAATCCAACTGCCAACATAGTGTGCAAACATGTAGGGGGGCAGCAGGCATTTTTGTATAGATTGTTTCCAGGGATTGTTTTTGTAAAAAATAAAATACTAAAAATCCCCCATGAGGAGACTGACCAAAACCTGTCAGTTCTGTCAGAATTCTGCTATCTACAATAAGTGACAGCAACATAGGAGAAAAGTAATTTATGGCTCATTTTACTCTAGAAGACACATACTTCTTATTTTTATGTGTTTACATGTATTTCAAATTTCTTCTTAATAGTGGTCCTTAAATACAGAATTTAAGTAGTTATCCCTTTGCCATAAATGCTTTAAATAGATACTGCAACAGCAGCAGCATTATTAGGGCTGATAGGGCAGCAACAAAAAAAAATCAACAACATTTCCTTTGAAAGGCCCCTTTAAGAGTAAAGAGAGAACTTTTGTATTAAGTGAAAATTAGGTTTAGTGCCAAAAATGTGATATTCAAAAAATGTGCAGCTTTACTGAAATCCTGCAGGTTATGAAAAGCCCTTTACTCTGGTCCCGCAAATGTAAGAAATGTCTTGCCTGTAAAACAATGATACCTTATCTCTGGAAATATACTGTACAGCAGCTGTAAGCCCATCCCATTCATTAACAAATGAAACTCTACAGTACATTTAAGTAGGTTCACTTTAGGATAGGTTCACTATGGCATAAAAAAGAGTAAGTTCTACGGAATAAACCCTAACAGATAGTCAGTTCGACGGAATAAACGCTAACAGAGAGTCAGTTCTATGGAATAAACCCTAACAGAGATGAACAGATACTATGTTAATCATTAGGATCTGTTCACATTACTCTGCAAGTTTGGGGAGATTGCGATAATTCAATGGGCACGTTGCATTGACCGGGTGCTACAGAACGGATCAAAAACTAATGCCCAATAAAAACTGATCCAGTCCACAAGTGGTGATAGGAAGTGGTAAGCCTGGAAGCGCAATGGTTTGTTCATCCAATTGCTTAGGACAGCGTCTTTGGAAAAATTGGCTTTATATCCTCCATCCATTTAACCTCTTGAGGACTGCAGGGCTAAACCCCCCTAGTGACCAGGCAATTTTTAGTTTAAAAGGCCACTGCAGCTTTAAGGCCAAGCTGCAGGGCCGCACAACACAGCACACGAGTGATTCCCCCCCCCCTTTTCTCCCCACCAACAGAGCTCTCTGTTGGTGGGGTCTGATCGCTCCCCCCATGTTTGTTTTTTTTTTAATAAATATTTTTGTTTGTGTTTTTTTTTAAAAAAACAACTGTTCCTTTAAACCCCTTCCCTCCCTCCCTCGCTTCCTCCCCCCAGCCAGCCAATCATGGCGATCAGCTCTTATAGGCTTTACCCTATGAGAGCCGATCGCTCTCTTGTCCCCCAGGGGGACAGCCGTGTCACACGGCTGTCCCCAGTGCAGCGCTGCTGCTGATCGCAGCACTGCACAGAGTAAATAGACGGCGATTACGCCGTCTAACAGTCTCCCGAGCGGCAATAGCCGCTCGGAGACTGAAGGCGGGGCGGAGCTCCGCCCCCCAAGCAGGAGATGCGCGCGCAGCCTGCGCACGATCTACTGCAAAACAGAGCCCCAGGACTTTACGCCAATTGGCGTTAGGCGGTCCTGGGGCTGCCGCCGCGGCCACGCCTACTGGCGTGACGCGGTCGGCAAGAGGTTAACACAAGCTGCTAGCACGGCTCTGCTTTGCTTTGTCTTTTGCCGTACTTTACTATGACCTAACTTCTCCCTATTCTCACACAAAACTCTACCCTGTTCGTGTCTAACCCTTAACACCCCACCGGTGGGAAACTACTAACCTTAACCTCCCACCCCCCTCCGGCATCTAACCTCAACCCCCCCCCCTCTTAAAACGCATCATGTTTAGTAGGCTGCCCGCAATGGGGATTGTGGCTACAAAAAGCCCTTTTAAAGAAAACCTGAACTGAAAATTAAAAGTCAAAATAAACATACACACGTCATACTTACCTCCCGTGTAGTCTACTCCTGGCAACTACAGTGTTTGAGGTGCAAGAATGGGATGGGGAACAGTTTGTTTATGATTACCACTATTCAAAGTATCTATAGAAGTGATTATTATGAGCACAGGACCAATAGAGAGCTAATACTGCAGTTGAGGCAGGTCCCCGATGCGGTCACTACCTCTGCACCTCCTATTACTACGCCCCTGTGTAGAAGATGGTAAGCCTACAGTTGATTAATTTTTTGAAACAAATTCTCTTAAATGACCACTATCAAGAAAAAGTAGGCAGATAAAATCTGACAGAACCGACAGGATTTGGGCCAGTCCAAGCTTCTCAGAGATTTCTTTGTTTTCAACAGCATTTCCTGAACAGCAGTTTAACTGCTAAAATAGTAAGATACCAGCCAGCCTCCCTAATCACTTGCACACTATTTTGGCAGTTCGACTTCTGACTGCTGTTCAGGAAATACTGTTGAAAACAAAGAAAAAATCCCCCATGAGGAGATGGACTGGTCCAAAACCTGTTGGTTCCGTTAGATTTTAACTGCTTGCTTTTTTTTCGCAATAGTGGTCTTTTAAGGATCACAGTTAATTAACTTTTGACACATGCTGTCTTTAAAGATCCTCCGGGAAGGAGAGGGCTTCATTACACTATGCTATTATAAGAGTAATAGGTGATATAAGCTTATGGTGTATAAACCTAACTTACTTTTTGATTTCAGCAGGTTGTTCCTCATCAGTGAGACCTTCAGAGGATTCCTGGACACTAGTTACACCAGTTCCTCAAGTAAGACACACTTAGATTGTGTACCTATTCCAGCAATATAATGAAAATGCTCAGTTTACAGGACTCAACCCCCCCCCCCCCCCCCCCCTTCTACACACACCCTGTAGCTATCTAGAGCATTAGATGAAATTCTAAAGCCAAAAAGATGTGTATAGACTTTAAAGAGACTCCGTAACAAAAATTGCATCCTGTTTTTTATCATCCTACAACTTCCAAAAGCTATTCTAATGTGTTCTGGCTTACTGCAGCAGGTTCTACTATCACCATCTCTGTAATAAATCAACTTATCTCTCTCTTGTCAGACTTGTCAGCCTGTGTCTGGAAGGCTGCCAAGTTCTTCAGTGTTGTGGTTCTGTGATGCATCTCCCTCCTCCAGGCCCTCTCTGCACACTGCCTGTGTATTATTTAGAGTAGGGCAGCTTCTCTCTTCTCTCTTATCTTTTACAAGCTGGATAAATCCTCCTCTGAGCTGGCTGGGCTTTCACATACTGAGGAATTACATACAGGCAGAGCTGTCTGCACTCTGCAGAAAGAAACAGCCTGACACTTCAGTGGAAGATAGCTGCAGGGGGAAAGAAACTCACAAATGATCTCTTGAGATTCAAAAGGAAGGGTGTATACAGCCTGATTGTGTATGGATGTATTTTCTATGTGTGGACATACTGTACATCAACCTACTTCCTGTTTTGGTGGCCATTTTGTTTGTTTATAAACAAACTTTTAAAAACTGTTTTTAACCACTTTTAATGCGGCGAGGAGCGGCGAAATTGTGACAGAGGGTAATAGGAGATGTCCCCTAACGCACTGGTATGTTTACTTTTGTGCGATTTTAACAATACAGATTCTCTTTAAACTTTGTTCACTTGGTTATAGTAAATATCAACACAACTTCACACAATAATCTTATATAGCTGGCCAAATGCTTGACAGAGTATGCTTAAAGGACCACTATTACGAAATTTATAAAAAATAAAACTAAAAAAATTATTTATACTAAAGAGATATTAAAGAATTAATTAAAAAATAAATCACGCTGCTGTTTACACATTCATGACAGCCTACATGTGAGGGGCTCTTACCGATGGGTTATGGGAGGCTGTACTGCAGGCTGCTAGCTGCCCAACAGCATGTCAGCTAGTAGTAGAACTGTCTCCTGATTTTAGCAAGGCAGATACTGTACGTTGTAGTTTAAGAACCCCTCCACTATTTACACAGGCACAGCAGATGTCTCTCTTCATTTAGCAGAGTGGCTAAAATCAGGAGACAGCTTTACTACTAGCTGAAATGCCATTGGACAGCTAGCAGCCCACAGTACAGCTTCCCATGACCATGATCATGAATGTGTAAGCAGCAGCAGTGTGATTTTTTTTTAACTAATTCTTAACCCTTTAATATCCCTTCTACTAGCTCTGTTTTCAGTATAAATAATTTATATTTTATAATTTAAATAGCTTTTTTTTTTTTTTAATACATTTTGTGATAGTGGTCCTTTAAATCTGTTGCATTCCCAAAACGAATATTTAATTGATTTTGAAGTGAACGTCTGGTGTGAGCTATGTAAAGTCTGATCCTATATACCATATTTTTGGACTATAAGACAATCCAGACAATAAGACACACCTAGGTTTAGAAGACAAAATCAAGGAAAAAATTGTACTAAACCTGGTACGTCTATAGTGTTGGGGCATCTTATCAGGGCCGGATTTACCATAAGGCACTGTAGGCACGTGCCTACAGGCACCTGATGATGGAAAGGCGGCTAACTCCCCTCCCTGAGCGCCTGGCTCCCTCCTTCCCTATGCAGAGTCCTGATGAGAGTGTAAATGAGAGTTTTTTCACAAAGCATTTCACTTACGAGATCTCCCTTTAGTCAGGGGAACGTCTAGCTACTTAATACTGAGGTTCCTCTAGCTAACTTATACATGGGGCCACCTGTGGCTACTTAATATTGAGGGTAGTTCTGGCGGCAATCTAATACTAAGGGTAGGCAAGGGAAGTAAGGGAGAAGTGACCGCAGTGCAGTGTAATGGGGGTGTGTAGGTT
Source organism: Hyperolius riggenbachi (assembly GCF_040937935.1). Taxonomy (NCBI): domain Eukaryota; kingdom Metazoa; phylum Chordata; class Amphibia; order Anura; family Hyperoliidae; genus Hyperolius; species Hyperolius riggenbachi. Next base: position 234,284,258 of record NC_090652.1, on the reverse strand, counting down.
CCTGGAGGGCGAAGTCAAAGGTGCCAGGACATCTGTGTCTATAGGCTCTTGTGAGGTATATCCGGGCCTGCATCTTATAGACCTTTCCCCCTCCCCAAGCTGTTTTTATCTAAACTAAACTGCCCAGCTACACCAAACCCTGCTGCTCCCACCAGCTACTCTAACTACCTTACAAAAAACCCCTGTTGCCCCTGCACCTACACTAATCATAGCTACATGAATCCCTGCTAAACTAAACCCTGCAACATGAAACTACAAGTGCAGCAGAAGCAGTTATTACCTATCCAGCAGAGTCCACCATCTGCTTCTCCTCCAACACTGCACCAGCTTGCCCTGAGACACATCTTGTCTTCTGTCCCATCTTCCTATTACTAATGCAGCCACTGTGAGTCCTCTGTTTCCGTGCAGTGTAACATGGTCAAACACTGCATTATCACGCTCAGAGTTCCGTCTTCTGGCATTTCCTGATACTAGTGTGCTCTTGTTGCATGACCCAGACGGCTACTTTGAAAGGCAACTTCCCCCCTTCTGGATTGGTTGCCGGGCACTGCAGCTGGCGACGGGACTTCTAGGTTCTGCCCGCGAAGGTATCAGAGTCAGAAGTAATGTTAGTGAAGTGTAGAAAGAGAAGCAAGATGGTGGTGCCAATACAGAATATGTCTTTTTGAAGGCATATGTAAATAAATAGTATGCTACTTATTTTGAGTGAAATTCTGTGCACACATGGGAAAGGCTATATCTGTATACTTAACTGTAAAAATAATCTAGCTATAAGTATGCTTTAAATGTAACCAGAAGTGAGAGGGGTGTGGAGGCTGCTATATTTATTTTATTTTAAACAATACCAGTTGCCTGCCCTTCCTGCTGATCTTTCATTACTCAGTAGTATCTGAATCACACAGCTGAAACAAGTATGTGGTAAATTCAGTCAAACTAAAGTCCAACTTCTGATCTTCATACTTGTTCAGGGTCTGTGGCTAAAAGTATCAGAGACAGAGGATCATCGGCAGCACAGCCAGGCCATCAACAAAATTAAAGGGAAATAAACATGGCAGCCTCCATATCCCTCTCACTTCTGGTGTCCTTTAAAGAGAAACTCCGACCAAGAATTGAACTTTATCCCAATCACTAGCTGATACCCACTTTTACATGAAAAATATAATGATTTTCACAAACAGACCATCAGGGGGCGCTGTATGACTGATTTTGTGCTGAAACCCCTCCCACAAGAGGCTCTGGTACCGTACGGTACTCTGGGCAAACTGCCACAATGTAACAATGACACACACAGGAAATGGCTGTTTATAGCTGTCTGTTAAAGCCATAACAGCTACATAATCTGCCCACAGTAACAATGTCACCATGTAATACATGTCAGAATGTGAATCTGGGAGAGGAAAGATTTTACAATGAGCAAACTCTGACTAAATCATGTATACATAATTATTGTAAAAATTAAGCACCTTTTTATATTAAATTATTTTCACTGGAGTTCCTCTTTAAGGGTAGAGCTGGTCAGAAACATTATCAAGTGTTAGCAGTGGAGTTGTACATTTCTGCAGCAATGAACAGCACACAGACACGTATAGCTGCTTCTATCGATATAAATCCATTTATTTCATGAAATGTGGTCAAAATGAGAAACTTAAAGAGAACCTGAACTGAAAATAAAAAGTCAAAATAACCATACACAGGTCATATTTACCTCCTGTGTAGTCTCCTCCTCAATCTCTTTCTCCTCTCCTGCGTCCCGTTTGTCCACTGTGATCAATGGAATTCTCCGTCCTCCATTTTGAAAATGGCCATTACCCCATAACCGCTTCCTGGTCAGCACACTGTTAAACTGTAATATCACCCACTTGAGCCATAGGGAAACACGGACATTACCTTGTACATTCAGTTGTAACTGACAGCTGCTGATATATAACTGACAGCAACTGGTATATTTCAGTTCTGACAAAATATTGTCAGAACTGGAAGGGATCACTGTAAGAAAAAAATGGTGAACTTCTGAGAGGAACTGATGGTGAGGTAAGTATGTAATATTCATTTGCAGCATGTGTTTATTTTAAATAATTTTACTCACTTCAGGTCCCCTTTAAGGTTAGATCCAGCAGTATGTGGCTACCTTTACCCATCGCTAAATCCAGTTGTTCTGTTTTGCAATGATTTGACATTCTTAGCAAGTTTGGCAACCAGTAACCAAAATGGGTCGATACAACTATGAAATGCCCCAAATGTGCTGATGATTATAAGATGAACATGCAAATAACATTGTCTGGCTGTACAAGTCTCCTGTTCTCCTGATGTGGCTTGACAAATTGGCGCTCCCACAGCGACTGCCAAGTAATCAGACTGTGACAAATGCCTCACTACCAGCAATTTGTTTTCATTTTACTGAAAATTTCCCCCGCCACAGCCGTCGTCTTAACAATAAAGCAGCCACACAATCAATTTATTTTCCATACATTGCACTGGTGTGGTTGAATTCCAATAATTCTATTTCATTTCTTGTTTTCTTCCCATTTCTGAAACTTTCTACTTAACTTTCCAGTTGGCGAATAGGATTTTAACTCTGTGCAATTTTTTTATAAGTATACTACACAATAAAGCCCACGGCAGTGGGTATTGCATGGCGCTTAAAGAGACTCTGAAGCGAGAATAAATCCCGCTTCAGAGCTGATAGTTAGCAGGGGCACGTGTGCCCCTGCTAAACCGCCCCTATCGTGCCGCTAAACGGGGGTCCCTTCACCCCCAAACCCACCCCCGCAATCGTTGGTTGTAAAATTGGTCATATATTTACTCTTCCTGGAGGCAGGGCTAACGGCTGCAGCCCTGCCTCCAGTCGCGTCTATCATCGCCGCCTCTCCCCCACCCAGCTCAGTGAAGGAAGACTGAGAGGGGCGGGGGAGAGGCAGAGATACGCGCTGACAGACGCGCGTGGGGCAGGGCTGCGGCGGTTAGCCCTGCCCCAACCAGGAAACGCTCCACCGCTGCACCGAGGGGATTTGGGGGTGAAGGGACCCCCGTTAAGCCGCGGGATAGCGGCGTTTTAGCAGGGGCACACATGCCCCTGCTATCTATAAGGTCTGAAGTGAGATTTATTCTCGCTTCAGACTCTCTTTAACCACTTTACAACTGAGGGGTTTTACCCCTTGAGCACCAGAGCAATTTTAACCTTTCAGCTCTCCTTCCATTCATTTGCCAATAACTTTTTCTCTACTTATCACAATTAAATGAACTATATCTTGTGTTTTTCATCACCAATTAGGCTTTCTTTGGGTGGTACATTATGCTAAGAATTATTTTATTCTAATTTTTTCTTAATGGGAAAATAAGAAAAAAAAAACCCGTATTTTTCAGGTTTGGGCCATTATAGTTTTTAAATAATGCATGCTACCGTAATTAAAATCCACGTAATTTATTTGCCCATTTGTACCAGTTATTACACCGTTTAAATGATATCCCTATCACGATGTCTGGCATCAATATTTTATTTGGAAATACAGGTGCATTTTTTCAGTTTTGCATCCATCCCTAATAACAAGCCCATCATTTATAAGTAACAGTAATATAAACTCTTGACATACATATTAAAAAAAGTTCAGTCCCGAAGAAAACTATTTATGTATTTTTTCAATTGTAAAAATAAAAAAAAAAATTATGTTGGTAACTATTGGGGAGTGTGGGGGGTAAGGGGCTAATTCAAAATGTAAAAATAGGTCTTTTCATTTAAAAAAAAATCTTTTAGATGTAGCTTTACTATTTGGCCACAAGATGGCCTCAGTCATTTTTTCTTAATGCGTCCTGTAAGTGAAATATGTACACTTACAGTTACAGGAAATGTAGTGAGGATAGGAAACATATTTTTTAGAATGATCGCGCAGCTTCTCATAGAAGCCGCCTATCATTGCTATGGGGACTTAGATCAATGAATGGGAATTGCTTTCCCATTCAATAATCTCTGGGCAAGTGGGCAGCAATGTGAATGAATACACAAGTGAGCGGGAGCGCGAACAGCGGCGGTAGCAGTGGGGGTATGTATCTTTAATCCCCTGGGCATTTAAATTAAGTTTAATGGGGAGTAGATATACTGTACAGAAGCTGTGAAGTGGTTTTAAACAAACCTGGTTTAATTAGATCAAATCAATCAAAAATGAAGTTATAATTAGGGAACAAATCATGGACTTTTTTTATCATTGGCTATCATTAGAAACACAAATACCAGAACTGGCATGATCATCGGTAATTGTATCAGGTGATGGTTTTAAGAACATGCTATTTGGGTGTAGTTCTGACTTATGGAAAGTGGAGGGGGGCAGTAAGTAAAGGACAAGGGGGGGGGGCATTGAACAACAGTTGCGCGCGCGCACGCACACACACACACACACACACACACACACACACACACACACACGTACACACACACGCACACACACACACACACGTACACACACACGCACACGCACACACACACACGCACACACGCACGCACACACACACACACACACACACACACATATATATATATAGTGTACGTACAGTATATATTGCAATATTGCATTGGTAGTGGATGTGGTTATAGAAAATAAAAAAAAACAGTTTGTGCTGTTTTTTTTTTACTTGTCTGCCAGCAGCACAGATGATGACATGAACGAGTTACCCAGCGAGAAGCAATCATTTCTTTAAATACGTTTTATTTTTTATAACAAATGGGAAGTCACCCTCCAGTTCCTGTTCCCTTTGCCACAGTTTACCATTCAGCCTCAAACCCTGAGTGAATTCTGAAGGCATTCAACACTGCAGACAAAGTAACCTTTTGGATTGGATGGTGAGTCCACAGACAGTACAATTTTGATTGTATGTACAATCGATACAATCTGCGATCTCATATAGGGAGCAGGTCGCTGCCACTAATTCACAATAAGCATGCAAATACGCAAATCTAACTAGCTAAATTCTGTAGAAAAAAAGGTTAATTCAAGATCCTTTCTAGAGATAGCAAAATAACAATATCAAGAACCGTTATGGTAACCTTCTCTCAGGAAACGCAAACTCTTTGCAGAGATTTCAGAACAAGCACTTAGACAAACGATTTTTAATTGTTTATTTTATGATAAAACAATGCATAAACTAAAATACAGCAATCGAAACAGATTGTTATAGTTAATAATAATAAAGGATTAAACGTAAAAATAATAACTTGTTATAGTCTGAGCAAAGGGTCAAGTTACTGCGTCCTTTGGAACGATAAGTCCAAAACAGAAGATATAATAGTCCAATTATGGAAAGTTCTGTAGTCCATGGATAAACAGACAAATCCTTGATGTTATGGATAGGCTGGGATTCTTTGTCTCAGCCTGTGTGTCCAGCCATTTAACCCTTTCTCTGCTGGAGGGTGAAGATGATAAGGGGAGATGAGCAGTGTCGGCCACATGATCCGTCTCCACCCCTTTATCATGACAGACAGAAAGAATATGAAATACTCTAAATGGTCAAATCTCTGCGTTAGTTGATCAGAACTCGCAATGAATGATACAGGTGTAATTCTGGCATTCTCTGTTTTAATTGCAGTCTAAACACAGGTGAATTACGATATTTCATTGCAGAAAAACTGGTATCTCGGGCCCAGAACATGGTAGACAGATGCTTTGTGGTTTAGCCATGCCCATATCAGATCTAAGACATCTCTGATACTTTTATTCTGCCTGGCATCTATGTATAACTGATTTATTTAGTAAAATGACTATTCTTTTATTCCAAGGTGAATTAAAAGTAATTTCCCTTATCAGGATAGGTGCAGTAACTGTATCTATGGTTATAAGGACTTTACGAACGGTGATCGGGTTCCTAGCCCATGTATCTCCTTATCAAGGTCCCTCGAAGTAGATCTTGAAGGATATGAGATGACTCTGGTTTAAATTTTATTGACCTTCCTCTAGGGAACAATAAGCAAACAACCTTTTCCCCCAGAGCAGAAAGTGACTGGTTTTGTGACTGATGGAATAACACTAGCTTCTTAAAACAGGTTATGAATTAAAGGGGCACTCCAAATCATATTTTTGTGCGCATGTTTTGGTGTGATTACACGGATAGCACCAGCGAATCCGTGACAACATCTCACTTTGCAATATATTAATGAATCCCCCTACACACACACACACACACACACACACACACACACACACACACACACACACACACACACACACACACACACACACACACACACACACACAGAAACACACACACACAGAAACACACACACACACACACAGAAACACACACACACACACACACACAGAAACACACACACACACACACACACACAGAAACACACACACAGAAACACACACACACACACACACAGAGAGACACACAGAAACACACACACACACACAGAGAAACACACACACAGAAACACACACACACGGAAACACACACACACAGAAACACACACAGAAACACACACACACAGAAACACACACACACACACACACACACAAACACACACACACACACACACACAAACACAGAAACACACACACAAACACACACACACACACACACAGAAACACACACACACAGAAACACACACGCACACACACACACAGAAACACACACACACACAGAAACACACACACAGAAACACACACACACACAGAGAAACACACACACAGAAACACACACACACACACAGAAACACACACACACAGAAACACACACAGAAACACACACACACACACACACACACACACACAAACACAGAAACACACACACACACACAGAAACACACACACACAGAAACACACACACACACACACACACACACACACACACACACACACACACACACACACACTTATATTTTGGTAAAGTTCCTCTTAGAATTTGTGTTTTTATAAAGAAGATTCACTGTTTTATAATTTTATATAATAGCAATGTGAAATGTTCAACATGTCATTAACATTTATATGAACTCGATTTCAAGATACATATTAATATATTGTGTTATTCCTTCTAGTTGCGATGTCAGTGTTCTACACCCAGAAGAGCCAGTCCTATACTGTCTGACCAAGATATTAAGAACACACAGAACAACATAGAAGAACTGCTGTACCAGATGGAGACCTTGGTAAGGTTATTCTCCTGCACTGGAGCGGCCAAAAAGCTTGCTTATAAATAATATGTTTACACTTCTCACAGGGTAGTATTGATTGGAAGAAATCACATTAACATTAATCAATGAGTACTTAGTTTTTTTAATAGTTTAACCCTTAGGCACCTAAGTAAACCATAGATTAAGAGGGATGTTTTAGCATGCATAAGGAATGCATTAGTAGATTATCAGCAATGCATTCATGTAAATTCTAGGAATACATTCTTCCCATCAATGTAAATACCATATATCAGATATATAGAACATAAGAGAGCATAACAGCTGATATTTACTCACTTATTTCCCCAAGGAGCATATAACTATACATCACACAGCGATAGGATGTCAGAAAATGGAGCAGACATAATGTCATGGTTCTTATTGTCCTTCACATATGAAATCAAGGTATAATATACTATTTATTGGCTAGCTTTAAGAGATTCAAAGAGAAGGTTTTTGATAAAATAATACATAACCAGTGGCGTTCCTATCACAGGGCACAGGGGGGCGTGGCGCACCGGGTGCCAGACGGCCAGGGGGGTGTCGCCACGACCCCCCAAAGTCATGCAGGAGCGGGGAAGAGCAGCGCTAGGATGAGGGGTGACAGCAGGGATAGTGGCGGGGAGGGGAGACATATCCCCCCCCTCCCTCACCTGGGTCCCCTCCTTCTGCCTCTCTTCCCTCCCCCGAAATGCGGGCAGCGGGCCGGGGGCAGTGGGCAGCGAGCAGGCGGGCGCGGAGAATACTCACGTCACTTCCGCGTATCAGCCTGGAACGCTGCGTCGCCGTCACGTGCCTCTTCTGCGTCTCCAATCATTGGAGGCGCAGAAGAGGCACGTGACGGCAATGCAGCGTTCCAGACTGATACGCGGAAGTAACGTGAGTATTCTCCGCGTCCGCCTGCTCACCGTTTTCTGCCCGCTGCCTGCATTTTGGGGGGGGGGGGGGGGAGAGAGGCAGAAGGAGGGGACCCAGGTGAGGGAGGGGATATTTCCCCCCCTCCCCACCGCTATCCCTGCTGTCACCCCTCCTTCTAGCTACACTGGGGGGGGGGGCACTATACTACCTAAACTGGGGACCACTATACTACCTAAACTGGGGGCCACTATACTACCTAAACTGGGGGCCACTATACTAGCTATACTGGGGGCCACTATACTACCTATACTGGGGGCAGCTATACGGGGGCCACTATACTAGCTACACTGGGCATGGGGGTCGCTACACTAGCTATACTGGGGGCTACTATATTACCTATAGGGGGGGGGGCACCATACCAGCTACAATGGATGCCACTATACTAGCTACACTGGGGGCCACTATACTATCTAAACTGTGGGCCACTATACTAGCTATACTGGGGCAACTATGGGGGCCACTATACTACCTATACTGGAGGGCAGCTGTACGGGGGCCACTATACTAGCTACACTGGGGGCAGCAACACTACCTACATTGGGGGCAGCAGCTATGCTGCCTATCCTGGGGGCAACTATACTAGCTATATTGGGGCAACTATACTACCTTCACTGGGGGCAACTAGCTACCTATACTGGGGGCAACTGCTAGCTACCTATACTGGGGGCAGTTGCGGCACCGGGGGGGTGCTTTGGGTGCTAAAGCACCCCCTAAAATTCTCCAAGCACCCCCCAGCGTGAACTGACTTTTGGCATCTAATAGATGCCGTGTCAGTTCACCGCAGCAGCAGAGCAGGGCTATAGTAAAATGTCCGAAGCCCTGCTCTGGAGACTTTGGGAGTTTCAGTTGCTGTCTGCAGAGGTTCGTGGGAGCTGCACACCGGACGGAGGCCCGGAACAGGAGCTCTGCTGCAGGTGAGTAAATGTTTGGTTTTTTGTTTTTTAATTTATATTTTTACGTTTATGTTCTGGCCAGGTCTGCTTCACGATTGAAGTGTTTTCTGGGCAAATCTGCCGACATGATTGCATGTATTTTCTGGGCAAATCTGCCGACATGATTGCATGTATTTTCTGGGCAAATCTGCTGACATGATTGAACGTATTCTCTGGGAAAATCTGCCGACATGATTGCATGTATTTTCTGGACAAATCTACCGACATGATTGCATGTATTTTCTGGGCAAATCTGCTGACATGATTGAACGTATTCTCTGGGCAAATCTGCCGACATGATTGCATGTATTTTCTGGGCAAATCTTACGACATGATTGAACGTATTCTCTGGGCAAATCTGCCGACATGATTGCATGTATTTTCTGGGCAAATCTGCCGACATGATTGCATGTATTTTCTGGGCAAATCTGCCGACATGATTGTATGTATTTTCTGGGCAAATCTGCCGACATGATTGCATGTATTTTCTGGGCAAATCTGCCGACATGATTGAACGTATTCTCTGGGCAAATCAGCCGACATGATTGCATGTATTTTCTGGGCAAATCTGCCGACATGATTGAACGTATTCTCTGGGCAAATCTGTCGACATGATTGCATGTATTTTCTGGGCAAATCTGCCGACATGATTGAACGTATTCTCTGGGCAAATCTGCCGACATGATTGCATGTATTTTCTGGGCAAATCTGCCGACATGATTGCATGTATTTTCTGGGCAAATCTGCCGACATGATTGAACGTATTCTCTGGGCAAATCTGCTGACATGATTGCATGTATTTTCTGGGCAAATCTGCTGACATGATTGAACGTATTCTCTGGGCAAATCTGCCAACATGATTGCATGTATTTTCTGGGCAAATCTTCCGACATGATTGAACGTATTCTCTGGGCAAATCTGCCGACATGATTGCATGTATTTTCTGGGCAAATCTGCCGACATGATTGCATGTATTTTCTGGGCAAATCTGCCGACATGGTTGAACGTATTCTCTGGGCAAATCAGCCGACATGATTGCATGTATTTTATGGGCAAATCTGCCGACATGATTGAACGTATTCTCTGGGCAAATCTGCCGACATGATTGCATGTATTTTCTGGGCAAATCTGCTGACATGATTGAACGTATTCTCTGGGCAAATCTGCACACATTACGTGTATTTTCTTGAGAAAACCTGGACAAGTATGTGAATTTTCTGGGGAAAGGGTCACCAAAACTTGGGTCCACTGTCTTTGCGTTGCACTTTTAAAGGGAACCCGATGTGACAATAATAGTGAGGCTGCCATATTTATCTCCTTTTAAGCAATACCAGTTGCCTGGCTGCCGTGCTGGTCCTCTGCCTTTAATTCTTTCAACCATAGACCCTGAACAAGCATGCTTGTTTCTGGTGTGATTCTGTTCACTACTGCAGCCAAATAGATCAGCAGGGCTGGCAGGCAACTAGTATTGTTTAAAAGGAAATAAATATAGCAGCCTCCATATCACTCTCACCCCGGGTTCATGGTAAATTACAGTTAGCTCCGCCCTCATCCGGTCACGGGCACACCCATTTTTTTGCCTATATCCCCACCCGTTTTTTGCCCCTTTACTTTTTTGGGGGGGGGGGGGGGGGGGTGTCTTATAATACCCAGCACCGGGTGTCAGATACCCTAGGTACGCCACTGTATATAACGCTAACTAATAGGGATGCTCATTCGGGTTCCGCGGAAAGAAAAATCGGAAATCAAATTTCTGCGGAAATACCGCATTACTGCAACTTAGTAATTTTGGCCCAATCACAGAACTTGAAAGCATTGAACCAATCAGAGAATGAAGAGTCTACTTGGAAATGTTTGGCTAATCAGTGAATGCAAAAAAAATTACTCCTCAAAAAAGATTGCTTGGTAATCGGAAATGAAAATCGGAAAACAGATATCGGAAAGTATTCAATAATAGAGCCTGAAGAAAATATCACTGCATTGATTTTTAATCAACTGTTAAAGTCCATAAGCTGAAGTGCAAGCTTTGTCAGAGGCATTTCCTCTAAATGCACATATTAGCACCGCATTTTCTTTTTAATGCACATAAGATTTTACAAAAAACACTGTAGATTTTTGTTATACAAAATGCAAAGTACCAATTACAACAGTGGAATGCTGATGGTTTTCTCCCCCTGCTGGAGAATGTAATGGCTAAGGGCTCTGCCTCATTTACACACTGGGGGCCATATGCAATTCACTTTTTCACCTGAGTTTTCTCATAGGTGAAATTTCAAAAACATGTCATAAAATGCCTTTTCAACCACCAGCAAACAAGAAAACAGTAAAAAGAATTTTGATAGCACTTTTTCATTTACTTTTGGTACTTTTTCAATTGCAAAGTGCTGAAAAGGTATTTTAAGAAGAAGTTCAAAAATGATCTCCTAGGAGAAAACTCAGGAGAAAAAGTGAATTGCATATGGGTCTGGGTTTGAATCTGGGCTATTCCTGTTTGTACTTATTCAGAAGGGAGTCCTTGGGCTAGACTCCCTAACACTGCTACTGCCTACTGAGCGCACCCTAGCTAGGGAGCAAAGTGCAATATAAATGTTATTCTCTCTTGCCTATTCACTGCTGGTACGGGAAAAAAGTAAGAGAGCAGCAGTTGCAAATATGCAGCAGGGAGACTAGTAACAAATATATGCTGCACCATGTACAGTGGGTAAAATTATATGCACCATGTACAGTGGGTAAAATAATTAGTTGACCCCCTGCCTAATTTGTAAGCTTGCCCACTTACAAAGAAATTAATAGTTTGTTGTAATGTTGTATGGTAGTTTTATTTTACTGAAAAGAGACAGACAATAAGACAAAAAACAACAACACAAACAAAAACAACACATTTTAAAAGCTATAAATTGTTTTGCATGTTATTGAGCTAAATAAGTATTTGATTCCATACAACCCAGACTGAATTCTGGCTTCCATGGATTGGTTATTTGCCCATGTGCATAAAGCACACCTGTGTACAGAATATTCCATTACAACCTCTCCATCACCAAGAACGAAATAGCTGTCTGGACATAGAGGACACGATTGTAGACCTGCACATAGTCAGAATGGGCTTCAAGACCATTGGCAAGAAGCTTGGTTAGAAGGTGACAGTTGTTGGTGGAACTATTCAGAAATGTAAGGAAGATAAAATGACTATAATTTGCCTTTGGTCAGAAGCCATATGTAAGATCTTGCCTCATAGGGTGTGGATGGCCATGAGAATGGTGATAGATAAGCCCACTAATATGCCATAATTGATACAAATTGCATGGGTGCATGGATAGCTTCAGTCAAGACCTTAGAGGATATTGATGTGGAAAATTTCAGAGAATATTGGTGTGAGATCATAAATTAAAGCTAAGTATTTATGGCTAATTAAAAACATTGAAGGACTTTTAATAGCTTTTTTTTAATTTACATTTTAACTGTTTGTGAAAATGTAACCCTATACATATACCCTCAGATGCCCCTACCTCCTCTTGGGCACCAGAGGTGGGAAGGAGCCCCTCATCTATGGTATGAGGCCTTGTCCATACAAGGGCTCTCTTCCACAGCTCCCCCCCCATCATGGACCATGCAGGCTGGTATAGCTCAGGGAGTGGAACCTCATTCAGTATTGGCTCTAAATTTTGGCTATACTAGCATGCAGGTGTGACAGGGGTTTAAAGAGGCTAGAGTGGGGAGGGACCCAACATCATTGTTCTATTATTTATTTTTATGCAAATGATACATATGATTGCCAGGAATCCTTGTACAGCAGTAATGTGGCTGTACAACAACCCCTGGCAGAAGAATTGCAACTTGTCCCAACCCCGGCAGGAAATTTACTGCTGTTTCTAAGGATTACCAATAGGTGGCTACATTACCTGTCATTTAAACACAATTAAAATACATTCCTTCTAGTTTAACTTTAAATTCAGTATTTTATCAAAACCTACTAGGTCTTTTTGAAATCCCCCCTCCCCCCCCCCCACACACACACCTTAATCACGCTACTCTCCTTCACATATCTAGCAAATTTGGTGATTATAGCTTGGGGGCTTTGCTTTTAACCTCTTAAAGAGAACCTGTAACAAAAAAAGTTTCCCTGAAGGGAAGCCTCGGGGTCCCAATAAGGCTTCCCCCTCCCATGCAGCTGCAGGCAGTCCAGCGCTGGCTCCCCCAAAGTGTCCCGGAATCCTCCCTCGACAAGACTGAGAAGTGCTGATAAGCACTGATTTATTTACCTTTACTGGCTCCAGCGGGGGGACTGTTTCAGCTATCCGCACGGAGATAGGCAAAAATAGCCAATCTCTGTCGAGTCCACTCTACTGCGCAGACGTAGGAGACTTGCGCCTGCGCAGTAGAGCGATCGCCTATTTCCACCTATCTCCAATCAGATAGCCGATACTGCGCCTGCGCTGGTGCCGGAAAGGTAAATATTTACATCCCCACTGTTCAAGGAGCTTTATTGCCGCCGCTGTGGGACCGAGGAGGACGGGGAAAGCCTTAATAGGATCCAGAGGCTTCCCCCACCCCAGGTGAGTACCCCCCAGGGGAGGTTTTTCTCATTACAAGTTTTCTTTAAGTTGTTGCTATTGATTTCCAAATAATTTGCCTCAAAATCTGCTAGCAAATTCACAAAAATGTAACAGACTAATTTCAAAACAAAATCTGCCCAATTTGCTGCAAGATTGAACTCTAAAAAATTGCCTGTTCATCCCTTTCTAGCACAATGTTCCATGTTGAACCCTAGTAGCACTAGCAAATACACTTTCTGCTTTCAGTTCTAGGCAGATATGTAAGACTTTACTTAATACCATCTTAGATAGTTTACAACATACAATGCTATTGTTGTTAAAAGTTAAGGAAAGCAATACAGCACTTCTGTATGTTGGAACTTATGTAACATCTGAAAATGAATAACTCATGGATGGTGTACAACTGTTCAAATGTTACTAATTTTATGTAAATTTAGAAAAAAAAAAGATTTGTTTTCAGCTCAGTTACGCTTTGAAGAATAATGGACAAACACATATAAGAACAATTATATACTAACCCTAAATCAAATAAAACTACCTACCTAAGATGTCTGGATACAAAGACCTTACCATAGCATCCAAATGCTCCATGCTGGCAGTTACTAACAACAGTGGGCTACACGGTGGTGTAGGAGATAGCACTCTTGTCTAGCAGTGCTGGGGGTCTAGGATCAAATCTTCACAAGGATACTATTTGCGTGGGATTTGTATGTCCATCCTCATGTCTACATTGATTCCCTCTGTGCACTTGTTTCTTCCCACATCTCAAAAACATGCTGCCCCCCCCCCCCCCAAAGCATACCTATATATACACTGGGCGCAGGGTGACCCGAATGATGGCTCATCCCGCTGCCGCTCAAGTCCACTCCCCAGCGGCATTAAATACTATTACCCCTCCAAATCATAGCAACTCGGTGGGAGAAGTAATTTGGGGTCTGGCGGTTGGTGGAACCGCAAATTACATTTGCTCAGGCCGTGTAGTATAGCACTAGTGCTATAGCGGCGCCCAGTTTCGGGACTTAGCCGAAACCTGCTTTAACCCCCCCCCCCATTTGTTTCCTCTGCAAATTTGTTCGTCTTAGAGTTAAGGGACATGACACTTTGACTATGGTGATTAGATTGTGAGCAGCTCTACAGAAATAGTTATTGACACGACAGTGCTATATAAATACAATATTATTAATATACAGCAAATAATAACAACAACACCCCTCTGTCTACTCAAAAAAAAAGTAGACCAGGGGTGGAATTGCTGCTTTTCTGGGTGTGGCTTAAGCATCACAGCCATAGATTGCTGTAGACCACATGTGTCTAACTCCAGGCCTGGAGGGCCAGATCCATGCCAGTGTTTAGGATGGACTGAGAAAGAAAGGAATGTGTTCTACCTGATGGACCACACCTTTCCTGGTTCAGACCCAGCAATTAATTTGAGCTGTATCAAAAATGTGTGAGGATCTTGGCCCTCGTAGGACCGGTTTGACATACCTGCTGTAGACCCACTGAACCATTAATGCCCAGCCCTCAGCCTATTTTCTACAGGTGATATAACATCACTACTACGTCTACTAACATTTTCAGAAGGAGTGGTTGGACATTATTCCACGGTGGCCAGATTTAGAAGTTCCAGTTTAGATTTTAAATACACCTCAGGCAGGAGTAAAGATTTAAGCTTAAAGTGTATTTACTGACAAAGACATTGCTATACTTTTCAAATATAACAATGTTATATCGCTGCTGGATTGTTAAATGGAGAGCAGACCGTGCTGTGTTGTGGGGGTTTTGCCAGTCTGAAGACTGCTGTTTTTTCAGGGTTTATGTGCTGGAAGTTCCAAACTGCCTTTTGCATTCTTGTGATGAATTTCTTGTGAAGATGTCACCACATTTTCCCAGCACTGCATCATGGGAGGTTCAGTTTCATAGCATTTGAAGTTAGTTCCAGAAACCAGCAAGAAAGAGAGCAAACTGAATATCTAAAGCAGCACTGTTTCAATAACATTTTAACTAGTGGGTGTATTAAACATTGTTTTTAAAACAGAATATCAAAGATGTTTATCAAATTGCTGACATCTGACAAAATGTTTAATTAACTAAAATCTCTAATGTAGAAACTATCAGTACAAGTGGTGCTCAGTAAAGTGCACCCTAATGTTGCTGCTGTTTTTTTTAATGACCCGTCAAAGTATCTTTTGCTCTGTTCTGTGTAAAGAACCTCTGTCGGGGAAATCTTAAAATTTAAAATACATTTAAACATATACAAACAAGAAGGAAGTACATTTCTTCCAGAGTAAAATGAGCCATACATTACTTTTCTCCTATGTTGCTGTCACTTACAGTAAGTAGTAGAAATCTGACATTACTGACAGATTTTGGACTAGCCCATCTTCTCATGGGTGGTTCTCATGGTTTTCTTTATTTTTAAAAGCACTTAGTGAATGGCAGTTGCTCTGTCCAACTGCCAAAGAAGTGTACGGTGAGCAGGGAAGCTGGCCAGCATCAGTGTATAAAGTTTTTTCAGGGAATGTCTTTATAAAGACTAAAGGCCATGCTGAGAATCCCCCATGAAGAGATGACTAACCCAAAACCTGTCTGTAATGTCAGATTTCTACTACTTACTGTAAGTGACCGCAACATGGGAGAGAAGTAATGTATGGCTCATGTTACTCTGGAAGAAACGTTTTCCTATTTGTACTGTATGTGTTTTAAATTTTAAGATTTTTGCTACAGTTCCTCTTTAAATCTGGTTACGCAAACAAACACCATGGCCCATATGCAATTCCCTTTTTCTCTGGAGTTTTCTTCTAGCTAATATTTGCACACCTTGTTATAAAGTGCATGTTAAACCACCAGCAAGCAAGAACATTTTCAAAATTATTTTGATAGTACTTTTCCACCAATATTTGGATACTTTTTCAATTGTAAAATGCTTAAAAGTTGTTTTAAAGAGAAGATGAAAATGATTTCCTAGGAGAAAAGTTAGGTGAAAAAGTTTTTCTTAGTGGCCAATAGCAGGGAAGGGAGTCACCCAGATTGTCATTATGAAAGGCAGACATGATAAATTAGTTTACCTAAGGGTCGGCTTAAAGAGACACTGAAGCGAAAAAAAAATGATGATATTATGATTTGTATGTGTAGCACAGCTAAGAAATAAAACATTAAGATCAGATACATCAGTGTAATTGTTTCCAGTACAGGAAGAGTTGAGAAACTCCAGTTGTTATCTCTATGCAAACAAGCCATTAAGCTCTCCGACTAAGTTAAGGTCCGTACACACGCCGGACTGGAGGCAATGACGGGTCCGTCGTTACCTCCCGCTGGGTGGGCGTGCCAACGACAGTCCGGCGTGTGTACGCACTGTCGGCGGACTGATACGGCTGTTTCAGAGCGATCCAGCACGCCCACCCAGCGGGAGGTAACGACGGACCCGTCGTTGCCTCCAGTCCGGCGTGTGTACGGACCTTTAGTCGTGGAGAGGGCTGTTATCTGACTTTTATTATCTCAACTGTTCCTGGACTATTTACTTTTCCTCTGCTAGAGGAGAGGTCATTACTTCACAGACTGCTCTGAAAGACTCATTTTGAATGCTGAGTGTTGTGTAATCTGCACATATTATAGAATGATGCAATGTTAGAAAAAACACTATATACCTGAAAATAAAAGTATGAGAATATTTTCTTTGCTGCTAATCTTCTAGTAATTATTCATAGTACACAACCAATTCACTATATCATATTTTTTTTTTCGCTTCAGTGTCTCTTTAAAGTGTACCTGAGATGGTGAGAAAGAGAAAATGTATACATACCTGGGGCTTCCTCCAGCCCCCTTCAGGCTGATCACTCCCTTGCCATCCTCTTCCTCCCGTTGAAATCTGAAATCTGGATAAAGTCCTCCAGTCTAGAAGCTTCTGCCGCAACAGGAGGGCAATGGGGTCATGTGTGCAGTCAGGCCACGCATGGGTAGAACACCCTAGACCAGATTCCAGATGATCCAGTTGGCGGAGGAGTATGATGAGGGAGCACTCAGCCTGGAGGGGGCTGGAGAAAGCCCCATGTATGTATACATTTTCTCACCCTCGCCATCTCAGGTTTACTTTAAGTACTCTCTGTCACAGCTCGAAATTCTCCAGAAGTCTCCAGTGTTTAGAAGTAGCGCAGTGACATTGGACCCAAGTATGAAAGACCTGTGATAGATTAAGAGCAGTAGCAGTGTGTAGCCTCTGATCTGCTATCACCAGGGGAACAGCATTGCTTGCTGGCAGCAGGAGCTAGGTGGAGTGCATTAGCAATGCCACCCAGAAGTATAAATACATGTTGCGTCAATGGAGTTCTGAAAGTCGGTAACAGCAGGAAGAGGAGGTTGGCTAACGCTGACAGGAATGGGGTCCGCACTCTCAGGGCAATAGCAGTAGCAGGAGGAGGATGTGGTGAGCCCTGAGATGGAGTGTGGACTGCATTGCTAGTTGGCAGCGTGACCTGGATGGAGTGCATCAGCAATGGCACCCAGGAGTGTACATATAATTAGCGTTAATGGAGTGCTGATACTGAAAGCTGGGTCAGCAGCAGGAGAAGACGGTGGGCCCTGAGACCGAGCACGGACCACATTGTTTGTAGGAAGTGTGAGCTGGGTGAAGTGCATCAGCAGTGCCACCCAGGAGTCTATATACAAATAGCAAAAATATTAGTGTAAAGTGAACTGGATAACATGGATGCCACCAAGCAATCAAAATTAGGCAAAGGCAACGGTATGTGGTGGTGCTGGGGGTTTTCATCTGCAGTCTCTGGCCTCCCAGAACCAGTGGAAATGTAAAGGTAGATTGCTAGCTGGCAGCATGACAAGCATTACATTGGTGATTAATGCCAGTGCCACCCCTCTACGCTGCAACAAGGAGCAGAAAAATTAAACCAAGACAACCACCGCTGACAGTGTGATGGTGGTAGCCACAGACTCATCACAAGAGCAGTGTGGGTTCACAGAGGCATCATAGCTGGTTAGTGAATTTTTGTGTTAATCAATCAGTGACATCTGCAGTGGCTGCTATACTACTAGTAGCGCACCTTGGCCCATATGCAATTCACTTTTTCTCCTGAGTTTTCTCCTAGGAGGTGCTTTTTCATTTTGCATTTAAAATGACTTTTCAGCATTTCACAATTGAAAAACTACCAAAAAGTAGTTGAAAAATTACTATCAAAATTATTTGGAGTATTTTCTTGCTTGCTGGTGATTTAAAATGCATTTTATTTACAAGTTGTGAAAATATCACCTAGGAGAAAACTCAGGTGAAAAAGTGAATTGCATATGGGCCCTTTTTTGCAACACCTATGCTGTGCAATCAGTGGTAGTGCAACAATATGGAACAGATCAGTGGCTTTGAAAAACGGAGAAATACATTTTTTTCAACACCTATGTAGTGCAATCAATGGTGGTGCAATAATATGCAACAGACTAGTGTCTTCAACAATTACACACATGAGCAAACTATTTCTTTGTAACACCTCTGCAGTGCAATCAGTGGTGGTACAATGATATGCCGAAGTCCACATCTCAGACTTAAAGGACTTACGAGGTGACATGTGACATGATGAGATAGACATGTGTATGTACAGTGCCCAGCACACAAATAACTAGGCTGGGTTCCTTTTCTTCTTTCTCTGCCTGAAAAAGTTAAACATCAGGCATGCAAGTGACATTTTCTGTCCGGGTCGGGACCGGGTCGGACTGGGTCAGACTATAGCATAACCCTCACTGATTAGTAATTACAGCCATAAAACATTTTTCTGTCAGTAAATGGCTTTTAAGAGCAGAAAAGAGATAAAAAGGGTCAATAATTCATAGATTTGAGCTCTGGCATACTGCAATGAATGTGTCATTGAGCAGAGACAATGAAACAGTAAAAACTTAAATACTAGATTTAAATATAAAATAAAACTGTGGGCTATCTAAAAAAGTCATTTTTAGGAGAAGTAGCAGCAAGAAGTTTTGTTAGGAGAAGTGGGATAGATATAATTGATTTTCTCAGAAGTTTATTTTCACCTCGTAAGTCCTTTAAGGTGAATCCAGGGTTAAAACAAAAGCAAATGGCGCTCTCATAGCGTAAACATATTGAATTTATTAAAAAAACACAATAAAAACAAAGACAGGTCTGGACAATACTTTCCATGCACTTTGTACAAAGTTCAGAGCCTGCCCAAGGTACAGTTCGTAATATTGTACATAGGAGGCGAGTGAATCAGCTTTTTGTTTGTAAAGACACATGTACTTTTCAGATAGCGCTGTGCATATACAGTGCATTAGCAGGAGTGTCATAGCAATTCTTAGGCTGCCAAGCAATAGCCTTTTGAGTCACCCAGCCTCCTATGTACAATAGTACGAGTTGTACCTTGGGCACGCACTGAAGTTTTACTAAGTGCATGGAAAGTATTGCACAGACCTGTCTTTATTGCATTTTTTAATAAATTCAATATATTGTTACGCTATGAGAGTGCCCTTTGCTTTTGTTTTAAGCCTGGATTCACCTTAAAGGGGCCCATACACTCAGCCGATTTTCTGGCCGACCGATCGATCCCGATCGATCGATCGATTGATCGTTTGCAAATCGGTTGGCCAATCGTCCGATCGATGGCCGATTTCGATCGATTTCGATGGATTTCCATCGAACTGGCAGGGTGGAAGATTTAGGTCGATCTGATGAGATTGCTTATCAGTTTGCATTGGTCTTAATGGAAATCTGATGGCAAAAAAATGCCATCAGATCGAATTTCAATAGATTTCAAACTGAAATCTATTGGAATTCTATCCTGGTAAAAAATGTTCTAAAAACGCATCAGATAGATCATCAGATGCATTTCTTATCTATCTGCTGCCAATCTGACGAGTGTATGGGCACCTTAACTCTGAGACATGGACTTCGGCCAGCGGGATCTGCAGTGGGGTGGCCAGTACCCCGGAAGCGAGTATGGACCCAGTGTTGGCCGAGTATGGGCCCAGTTCAGTTCTGGCTGTGAGTCTGGCTATAAAGGGGGGGGTGCTGCAGGCCACCCAGATGTTGGATTTTGTGTACCATCCAGAGCAGCTATTTGGGAACAGGAATCTCCCTGGAGTGTATAGCTAGCTGGTGTGAACCAGTCCATATGTATTGCATGTAGCGCTTTATCCACATTTTAACTGCTTTAATTTACGCTAGAAACACATCTAGCAGGGAAGCGCTCTGTGTGAACCTTTATAGGACTGTTTTTGTTTCTATATTTATCTGTGACTAATTATTGACCTCTGTGACCGCTGGATTACCTTTGTTGTAATTTAAATAACTGAGAAAACATTTTTTGCAACACCTCTGCCTTGCAACACCTATGTGGTATAATACAACTGCTTGGTTGGACATGTACAGTACTTCAATAAGTACTAAAGCAGCATCAATTCACTCCTAAGAATGACAGTTCTCTTTGTTGGTAGTACAATACAGCTACTTAAGGAACAATGGGACCCTGCAGCCAGGGCCGGATTCACCATAAGGCACTGTAGGCACGTGCCTACAGGCGCCTGATGATGAAAAGGCGGCTCATTCCACTCCCCAAGTGCTTTCCTCCCCTCTTCCCTATGCAGAATCCCAATTAGAGTGTAAATGAGGGGTCTGGGCATTCCACTGATGAGATCTCCCTTCAGTTGGTCTCTAGCTGCTTAATATTTAGGTTCCTCTAGCTACTTAAAACTGAGGGTACTTCTGGTTACCTAATACTAAGGGGCACCTGTAGCTACCTATGACAGGCAAGGGAGAATTGACAGCTGGGATAGCCAGCACACTTGTGGTGTGGTTCAGCAGAGGTTTGTAGGTTCATGGAGGCGAAATCTAAAGTGCCAGGACATTGGTGTCTATGGGCTCCTGTGAGGTTAATCTGGGCCTCCCTGCAGCACTATAACAGTAGCTCCTTAGTGGAATAGACACTTGTACCTAGGTTACTGAGTGAGCACTGAATTAATATTGTTCTTCTCTAAGTACTAGGTGCACGACACATAGCAACATAGCAACAAACAAGCTGGACTCTGGAGAAATAAAAGTAACTTTCTATTCACATAGTTCTAATCTATGTAAATTTGCAATAAATGCTATAGCTGACAGCTTTTCTTTCCATACTGGTTGCAGCAGTACAGCTAGCAACAAACAAGCTGGACTCTGGATGACTACTAGTAACTTGATGACCACACAGCTCTAGCCTATGTAAATCTGCATTGGCATTTGGCAACACGGTTTAGAATAGCTAACAAGCCTGTGTAAGTAGCATAACTACACAAACCTCTACCTAAATTCTCCAGTACACAAGAAATCCTACAAATAACAGTGCTGCACACTATACACCCTATAAATCACAGTTCTAATATGTCCGTGAAGAATGTTGCGCAAATCCACAGCATAAAAATACACATTTGTTGTAACAATGTTAAAAGCAATGCAACCAACACAGCATCCACAAATGGAGGAGAGTAACAAGGAGTGCAGAGTTAGAGATTTGAGATTGAGAGGTTGATATCTGGGATTGACCTCTGCAGTGCTTGTTACTCTCCCCCATTTGTGAATGCTGTGTTGGTTGCATTGCTTTTAACATTGTTACAAGAAATGTACATAACTACTTGAATTCTTCACTAATATATGGACTTCTGAATTCTGGCTTGCTGCCCTCTGAGAGGTTTGTGTATCAGCTCTGTGCACCTATCTCCCTGTCTGTAAATCACAGTTCTAAGTTCCTAAAACAGATGTACAGAACAGAAGTACCCGTTACCTTTTCCTGAAGCATGCAATTCTCTCCCTGTCTCCGATCGCATAGAGAACACAAGATGGAGTGACAAACCCCTCCCTCTACCCACCTTCAATACCTGCCTGTAGTGTGATCTCTTCTCATTGGCTACTTGGCCTTGCTGTGAATCTTGGGAGCAAATTATTTTGGTGGTGGTGTACCACCCTTCAGTGCTGCCCAAGCTAATTCAATGAAAAAAGCACCCATCTTTGGGGTTGTCTTGCAACAAAACCTTAAAGAGCAAGAAAGGTCTTATTTATCGTGAGATTGGACTTACAAATCTCCATCACTCATGTCTATCACTTACAGTGGGGTGCGAAGGTTTGGGCAACCTTGTTAATTGTCATGATTTTACTGTATAACTCAATGGTTGTTAAAGAGAAACTCCAACCTAGAATTGAACTTTATCCCAATTATTAGCTGATACCCCCTTTTACATGAGAAATAGAATGCTTTTCACAAACAGACCATCAGTGGGCGCTGTATGACTGATTTTGTGCTGAAACCCCTCCCACAAGAAGCTCTGAGTACCGCGGTACTCTGGGCAAACTGCCACAATGTAACAATGTTCACAGACAGGAATTAGCTGTTTACAGCTGTCTCTAACAGCCAAAACAGCTAGGAGCAGCTACATAACCTGCCCACAGTAAAAATGTCACCATGTAATAAATGTCAGAATGTAAATCGGGGAGAGGAAAGATTTTACAATGAGCAAACACTGACTAAATCATTTATACATAATTATGGTAAAAAATGAAGCACTTTTTTTTACTACATTATTTTCACTGGAGTTCCTCTTTAAGATAAAAAATGTCAGTTAAATATATCACATAGGAGACACACACAGTGATATTTGAGAAGTTAAATGAAGTTTACTGGATTTACAGAAAGTGAGCAATTGTTTTGGGCACCACAGAAAATAAATGAAATCAATATTTAGTAGATCCTCCTTTTGCAGAAATTACAGCCTCTAAATCATTGATGGCTAACCTTGGCACTCCAGCTGTGGTGGAACTACAAGTCCCATGAGGCATTGCAATATTCTGACAGCTCTAAGCATAACTCGGGGAGGCAGAGGCATGATGGGATTTGTAGTTTTATCACAGCTGGAGTGCCAAGGTTAGCCATCACTGCTCTAAACGCTTTCTGTAGTTTCTAATGAGAGTCTGGATTCTGGTTGAAGGTATTTTGGACCATTCCTCTTTACAAAACATCTCTAGTTAATTCAGGTTTGATGGCTTCTGAGCATGGACAGCTCTCTTTAATTCACACCACAGATTTTCAATTATATTCAGGTCTGGGGACTGAGATGGCCATTCCAAAACATTGTACTTATTCCTCTGCATGAATGTCTTAGTGGATTATGAGCAGTGTTTAGGGTCATTGTCTTGTTGAAAGATCCAGTCACGGCGCAGCTTCAGCTTTGTCACTGATTCCTAGACATTGGTCTCCAGAATCTGCTGATACTTGGTGGAATCCATGCATCCCTCAGCTTTGACAAGATTCCCAGTCCCTGCACTTGCCACACAGCCCCACAGCATGCTGGAACCACCACCATATTTTACTGTAGGTAGCAGGTGTTTTTCTTGGAATGCGGTGTTCTTTTTCCTCCATGCATAATACCCCTTGTTATGCCCAAATAGCTCAATTTTAGTTTCATCAGTCCACAGCACCTTATTCCAAAGTGAAGCTGGCTTGTCCAAATGTGCTTTAGCATACCTCAAGCGGCTCTGTTTGTGCTATGGGCAGAGAAAAGGCTTCCTCTGCATCACTCTCACATACAGTATCTCCTTATGTAAAGTGCACCAAATGGTTGAACGATGCACAGTGAGTCCATCGGCAGAAAGATGATGTTGTAGGTCTTTGGTGCTGGTCTGTGGGTTGACTCTAACTGTTGTCACTATTCGTCACTTCTGTTTATCTGAGATTTTTCTTGGTCTGCCACATCAAGCCTTAACTTGAACTGAGCCTGTGATCTTCCATTTCCTCAATGTGTCCCTAACTGTGGAAACAAACAGCTAAAATCTCTGAGACAGCTTTTTGTATCCCTCCCCTAAACCATGATAGTGAACAATTTTTGTCTTCAGGTCATTTTGAGTTGTTTTCAGACTCCCCATGTTGCTACTCTTCAGAGAAAATTAAAAGAGGAGGGAAACTTACAATTGACCCCCTTAAATACTCTTTATCATAATTGGATTCACCTCTGTATGTAGTTCAGGGGTCACTGAGCCTACCAAGCCAATTTGAGTTCCAATAATTAGTTCTAAAGGTTTTGGAATCAATAAAATGACAACAGTGCCCAAATTTATGCACCTGCCTAATTTTATTTAAATAATTATTGCGCACTGTATGTAAATCCAATAAACTTGATTACACTTCTCTAATATCACTGTGTGTGTCTCCTATATGATATATTTAACTGACATTTTTATTGTAACAATCAGCGATTTATACAGGAAAATCATGATGATTAACAAGGTTGCCCAAACTTTCGCATCTCACTGTATATACAGTACCTTGTTCAAGCTAACGTTTTGCTAGCCTTTACAGCTATAAAGTGGGCACAATGCAAAGTATTTTACACATTTGATACCGGGGGACCCACCTCCTCCTGCAAGTGTGGCCAGAAGAACACTCCACTTCCCCTTCTTGCGGTAGAATTTTTTCCTCTGGCATCCCCTCCACCAGAGGCGGCCTTGGAGTACGTGAAACCTAGGGCGAGTTGTCATATGCAGGACCTAGAGCCATAAGTATAGGCCATCACCATACCATGCTCACAGGCCTGTCTACTTCTATTGCAGTACGCCTTATTATTAACAACAATTAAGTTTGTTAAAGGCCACTAAGCCATCCAATAAACTGTAGATGGGTACTACGCTGGCCGGGGAGCTAGGGATGGGTACTAGGCTAGCTGGGGCTCTACGGATGGGTACCAGGCTGGCTGGGGAGCTAATGATAGGTAGAGGTTGGCTGGGGAGCTTTGGGATAGATACAGGCTGGCTGGGGAGCTAGGGGTGTGTACCAGACTGGCTGGGGATGGGTGCTAGGCTGAATGGGGAGCTCCCCATGCCTCTTCTGCACCACCACCAGGACACAGGGTGATATGTGTTGTGTCTGTTGGCCTGAATTTGCTGACTGACACTGATTCTGCTGATGGTATTGTAGCGTCTTTACCTGTTTAGCAAATTCCAAAATATGATGCTACTGAGTCTTGTGAGAGGTTGATTGTCACAGACCCGCAGTGGTCGGCGCTGGGTCATGGCATTTTACACGCCCAAGGGCGGGAGTGCTATGCACATGGCATAAATGTCAATGCGCAGGGTGCAAAAACTGGGCTCTCAGTGCAAACACAGTGGGCAGGACTGCGGAGCCCCCTTCAGGTGCATGGCCTGGGACGATCACCCCCCCCCCCCCCCCCCAAGGCCGTCTCTGCCCTCCACACCTAGTAAATTTGAAGAAAATTATATTAGCTGCCCCAGTGCTGGGTAGGTCCTCATTAGTTCCTCCTGGCAGCTGTGCACTCTATGCTGCTTTCCACAGTGTCCCGACTAGGAGCCAGAGGATGGCAGCAAGAAAGAGTGGAACATTCCTAATGCAGCGCTGGAGCAGGCAATAAATACTCCACTGTGCAACTTTGCAGGATTGGTAAGAGGAGCAGGACATCTTGGCACCACTCCCCCCTCCAACACACACACACGGAACTATAGTTACATGTATATTTGATGTCTTACATCTTTATAAATAGTGTCATATTTCTACCTGTGCTGGAAAATGATTTATTTTATCCTTGCATTTAGAAATGACTCAATGCATTTCTACTCATATAGGATGAGAAGTCTCGTTGGAATCTCAATTGGAGGTTGGATTATTACCTTCCTGGCTATAGAGAACACTCTGCCACCAGACGCACACCAGGTAAACTCAGCAAATTCTCTCTGGGTTAAGCTCTCCACGTCATACGTGCATGTTCTCAGCAGCGTTGTGTAGGCGCTGGGCTTATGATGTCACAAGCAAGGCACAGGATGGCTTGGTGGGAATGGGTCAAACGGGGACTCTGTTTTTCAATACTTGGGTCTACCAGTGAGTGCCAGAAAGGAGGACAGATGGGTAGAGGAGGCAGACGGGCATTCAGCCGGGCAGCGCTGGAGAGGAATGCATCCATCAGGCCAGCCGTGCTTCATGGGGGAGCTCTGGGGGTGCTTTGGAGTTGATGGGGAGTGCTATAGCACCAGAACCCCTCCCCCCCCCCATGCTCTTTATTGTTATATTGTTAGGGCAGAGGAGCTCAATTTCTACCTGTTTGGCTATTTGTCATTATTTAACTTTGATTGTCCTCTTTCATTGATCTAGTTATGCCACAGACTTCAAAAAGTACCAAAAAGAACAACTGTGAACAAGATGTTTTTCAGCGGCTGTATGCTCCAAAAAAGAGGTGATGAGGATACTGTAAAGATTGACTTGAATCACACATTATTCCATATTCAATGCTAGCTTAACCAATTAAGTACCATCGGCCTCTGCCCCCTTAAGAACCAGAGACTGCTGGTACACAAACGGCAGAATTCCGACCGATAACGACGAATCGCCGAACATACCGGCTGCAATCGCCATCACCGCCGCATGTTGGGAACCTGGGCCACCCACTCTGCCATCTCTATGACGGCAGAGTTCCTGTGAGCTGGTCAGGAGCCACATTCATTGGCTCCTGACTGTCTTTTAATGTAAGCCAATGGGAGTTGCTTACATTGAAAGACAGGGCCAGGAGCCAATGAAATTGCCTCCTGACCTGCTCACAGGGCTCTGCCGTCATAGAGACAGGCAAAGCAAGTGAGCTGCGACGGGACTTGGCGGGGATTCAGCGGCAAGATCGGCGGGAGCGACAAAAACGGCGGATGCGCGCAGCGGTGGCTGATTGAAATCTACACCCTGCCAGCCTGGTAACCACCAAAACAGAGCGTAGATTTCAATCACTGCGGTCCTTAAGTAGTTAAGGGACCCATAATGATCCTAACATTATGGAAATATGTAGGACTGAGAATGCCATTGAGGCCACAGGGGATAGTTAATTAATGTGAGAGATTACCAAATACTAGATGAACATCTTGTAGTTGCATTTTCATACATCGTAAACTGCAGATTTCTGAGCATGTCATTGCAGTGAGTTGGCATGTGGGTATTCTAGCTAGAGGAACACACACACATATGGAGCAAAAATTGTGTGCATTAAAGAGGGCCCAGATTTCTGCAGTCTGCACGCACCACTGCTTAAATGTTTCTATAAAAACAAATTGACAAGGTAGTGTTTTTAGCAAAAACAAACAAAAAAACTTTCAAGAGAGATTTCCATGTAACTTTTACCCAACTCTCCTATGATGTGTGCAAGCAATGTATTCATCATGTTTCTCTGTACACAGATTCAGTAGACTCACCTTCTTCATTTACACTGGGGTGACTTAAATTCATGTTTAAAACAAATCCTTTTAGATTTATCATACTGTATAAACTGCAGGTAAAGTAGTATAGCAGTAGTCGCTCTCCACACATAATTGCACAAACAAATGTATGCATAAATGTCTTAAAACCCATACACAAAACAGAATGGTTTAAATTTACTGTATGCATAACTTCAGCCATATTTTGGGCTAGTGCATTTGTGCTGTTAACTTCAGCTTTCTTTTCATTTGCATTGTTTCATATCAGTTTTATGTAGTGATGAGCTACAATTTCACATAGTAGTAATTTTGCAGCAAAATTTCAGACTATTGCGAAATTAATTTTGCATGTAATCAAAATGATGATCCATAATTTTGCAATGATGCATATCGTGAAAATGTAACTTTTTCATGCCTATAGACATTAATGTACTCCAATAATTGCTGCTGCGCTCTCCGTAACCTGAAAACACATATAGAAAAACTCCACATAGGGTGATAACGTTCAGTCTGCAGATTGCCTATAGGACAACACCTCCATGCCCGTGTATTCGTGAAGCAATACGTGCCACTCTCCTGTAAAGCCACTTCCTTGCTCTCTATACGCTCACCAGATAAAAACCACCTCAGCTTCCAGGTGGATCTTAAAGGATACTGCAGCCAAAAGGCTGCAGAGGGATAAAACCTGCATTGTGTAGGTAAAGAAAAGGACATACTCACCGCTCCCCTCGCTCCCTGCCGTCGGGTCCCGCTCGTCAGCCACAGCTCCCGGGACTGGCCGACTCTCCTGACCCCTGACCCGAACATACTGCGCCGCACATGCGCAGTATGTCCTGTAATCTTCGCTTCTGGCATTGCATCATGACGCCAGAAGTACGGACACTCCCCCGCCTCCTGCGTGTGCGCTCCAGCGGCTCCACTATAAAGCTACATGCTAGCTTTATAGTGGAGCCGCTGGAGCGCACACGCAGGAGGCGGGGGAGTGTCCGTACTTCTGGCGTCATGATGCAACGCCAGAAGCGAAGATTACAGGACATACTGTGCATGTGCAGCGCAGTATGTCCGGGTCAGGGGTCAGGAGAGTCGGCCAGTCCCGGGAGCTGTGGCTGACGGGCGGGACCCGACGGCAGGGAGCGAGGGGAGCGGTGAGTATGTCCTTTTCTTTACCTACACAATGCAGGTTTTATCTCTCTGCAGCCTTTTGGCTGCAGTATCCTTTAAGCTTTAATCATAAACCTCTTGCTTGTGCTTTCTTTCTGCAATAATGAAGGATTTCCACATAGGGTAATACTGTTTCAAAGTAGGTACAGCAATATGCAACAAATCTCTGCAGTGCTTATGTGATAACACTCCGTGTTGGTGACACTCCCAATCACTGCACACCAAATGCTTTCCAGATACAGCCCACTTATAGCTGCAGGTGGATCATGCGCATATAATATCTCCCAATGGAATTCAACGGCATTTGTGGAAATTCTTAACCTCTCTTGAGGCTTCTTTTAATCCAAAATAAGATCTCAATAAAACACATAAAAAATTCACTATTCAAATTCACTACTGCAGCACTAGCGATTTGTCACACTGCATGTTTATGTACTACAATCACCAATGTCCATTAAAACACAGCTTGCAGCAGTGCCGGTTTCCATAGTGTTCCGTCTCCTTTGCCACATATATCCTGCTACCAGAGCACGCTGAGCTGGAAGAGAGATCAGTGAAGGACCGCTGCGAGGAACCCGCTCTCACAGTAGTGCCAACCCGCTTTTTTCTCTTTTACTTTTTACATAAAAAATTCACATAGCGTAAAACTGTTAGTGTTTGCCTCTGAACGCAAATAGACTTGCACTTACGCGTCCAGATAGGTTTGTGGCATGTCACATGTACTGCTGTCCAATGCCCATCTGCTGGTGTGTACTGGGTGAAGATGCTGCGGCGTCCCGCTCGGATCCTCTGTCCCGCTGTGTGTGCTACTTTAGTCTGCGCACCTACCAGTGACCGGCCGGTCCGTTCGCTTCCATGTGTTGCGCACAGGGCCGGCGCTACCTTAGAGGCAAAGGAGGCAGCTGCCCCAGGGCCCCAGAGCTTGTGGGGGCCCCCAGTGGCTACAAGAGGAAAACATTTTTTTTTCAAATCGGCCTTATAGTTTTTGAGAAAATCGATTTTTAAAGTTTCAAAGGAACAAAAATACACATTTAAAAACCTGCTGACTTTAATGGTTAATAGCAAATCCACCTTAAATGCTAGAAACCCTAAATTTGCAGGATATGTTAAGGAGATCATTAGGAATACGAGGAAAAAACTATTTTTCAAAAAGACCTTATAGTTTTTGAAAAAATCGATTTTAAAGTTTCGAAGGAAAAAGTATACTTTTAAATGCGGTAAATGTCACTTTTAGTAGCAAACCCTAACGGTAGTGTAATTTTACATGCATCAAACGAAAGCACAATACATTTCCTGACGGGGTTTCCAGGGGTTCTATACGCAGCCGCAGCGCTTTGGCCAGGGATCGCTATACAACCGCAATATGGCTGTATGAAGATCCCTGGCATTTTTTCCTATTTTCCTAATTTTTTTTTTAGGTTTAGAGTGTGGGAATTTCTTTAAAAAAAAGAATTATGTGGGGTCCCCCATCCTGAAACTTTTTAACCCCTTGTCCCCCATGCAGGCTGGGATAGCCAGAATGTGGAGCTCCGACCGATTGGGACTTCACACCCTGACTATACCAGCTGCAAAAAAGGTCCCCTAATGCCGATTTTTGTTCCGGGGTATCTGTTGGGGGGGCCCCCCAGGTTTATTTTGGCCTGGAGCCCCATTGATGCTTAAACCGGCCTTGGTTGCGCATCAGACGTTAAACTCCGCCGCATCAGACGTTAAACTCCGCCCTACATGTTTTGTCCTCATGCCAGGTTCATCAGGAGACCCCCCCCCCTCCCCCCCTCCCACACACACACAAAATTATTTGAATTAGCGGTTTAGTCAGATGCGTTTGGAGGAAAGAATGTTTGTTTTTGTTGATTATAGGGAAGTGTTTAACAATCATTACATCTAAGCGGGGGTGGGCGTGTGAAGATTTGATGGAGGATGTGTATTGACTGTGCTGCTCTTGTGTTAGTGACCTAAGTGGGGTGTTGTCTTTCTGGTACTTTTATTGTGATACTATTGTGATACCATTGTAATTGTCACAATTGCACCACAGGTGAGCTCTAGGGTTGTATTGGCACTCTCCGGGAGCCGGTGCAGACAGATGGCCATCTCCCCATGTGCAATGGGGGTCTCTGTAAGTCCCATGCCATTCAGTGGACTGGCTTCCTCTGTCATTGCTAGGTGACATAGATGCTTCGTGTATGCTCTCCATCGTCATCTATAACCCAGGCAGTGATTGACTAGCACAGGGTCAATCACTAGCAGCCTGTGTGTTCTTTTGGTTGGCTGACTAATAGTGGCTTCCTGATTGGCTGCTGGAAGTATTTAAACCTGGATGGCACACATGTTAACTGCCTGTGGTAGCATTTACCCTCTAGAGCACGTGTCGAACTCCAGGCCTGGAGGGCCAAATCCATGACAGTGTTTAGGTTGGACTGAGAAAGAAAGGAATGTGTTCTACCTGATGGACCACACCTTTCCTAATTCAGACCCATCAATTCATTTGAGCTGTATCAAAAATGTGTGAGTATCTCGGCCCTAGTGGGACCGGTTTGACATACCTGCTCTAGCGCTAGCGCTGGGTGCGGTTATGTGGGTGTATTCTTCACCAGTGAAGACCTGGGCGATTAACAAATGCCATTTTGACTATACCGCTGTTAAGGGGGAAGTTACTCTGTAAACAATATACTGATCATGTGGTGAGTGACACAACTGAAAATAAATCAAAAGAAGTCTAAATCAAAACCCTGTGCAGTCCAACCTTAATGTTGTCCATTACTTTGTTCTTTGCAGAGTTCCATCTCCTTGTCATGCTATGACGTGTGATGCTGTCAAGTTGGGTATAGGTAACAAGAACCATCAAGAAAGGCCTGTGTGGTCCAGGTCTAACGTCTCTGCAAAAAGAAAATCTTTACCTCCTAGGACAGCTTCAGCACCAAATAAATAACTTTACTGAAATAATACACACCTTAGAGGAAGTTGGAATCAGTCCTGGCTAAACAACTGCATGAAAGTTTTTGGATTTTCTCACTGTTTTTCTTTCTGGATTAGTACCCAAAAATTAAATTGAATGCAAATATAAAATTCGTATAGTCATTATGTTTTTTTCCCCTCTCTGTAGTAATGCATCATCACACAGTACAGCTTATACAGGGCAGGTTATAGACTTGCTGCCTGAAACATACTTGTGAGGATGTGCCCACATCCCCACAAGTATACCGAATCTTTGAGGCCAAAAAAATTGCCCAAAAGTGGGGGTCTTGGCTAATACACTGGTCAATAATTGTTTTGCGCTACCCCCCTCCTGCATCCTGCACCACACAGTGCTTTGAACTAGAGTGGGGACGAACCTCCGATTTTAGGTTCGCGAACCGGGTTCGCGAACTTCCGCGTAAGGTTCGGTTCGCGTAAAAGTTCGCGAACCGCAATAGACTTCAATGGGGATGCGAACTTTGAAAAAAAAAAAAATTATGCTGGCCACAAAAGTGATGTAAAAGATGTTTCAAGGGGTCTAACACCTGGACCTCCAGGTGGAGGAGTGGGATACATGCCAAAAGTCCCCGGGAAAAATCTGGATTTGACGCAAAGCAGCGTTTTAAGGGCAGAAATCACATTGAATGCTAAATGACAGGCCTAGTGCTTTAAAGCATCTTGCATGTGTATACATCAATCAGGTAGTGTAATTAAGGTACTGCTTCACACTGACACACCAAACTCACCGTGTAACGCACCGCAAACAGCTGTTTGTGTAGTGACGGCCGTGCTGGACTGGTGCGCACCATGGCAAGAGTGCAGGTTTTGGTGGCTTTACAGCCCATATGGTCGCCTGGCTGATGTAGCTGAATGACAGAACAGTGACTGTCCAGCTGATCAAATTTGGTCTGACCACAATGAGGCAACGACCTTATTATCGTGGGTGTGCCCCCCGAGACACTCATCTAGGCGCCGGTCATTGCTTCATTGTGATACGCAAGCCCCTTCACCACGGCGGGTTCACTGAACACAACAGGTATGCAGTGGCGGGTTCACTGAACAGGAATACAGTGTCGGGTTCACTGAACAGAACAGGTATGCAGTGGCGGGTTCACTGAACAGAACAGGTATGCAGTGGTGGGTTCACAGAACAGGTATGCAGTGGTAGGTTCACTGAACAGAACAGGTATACAGTGGCGGGTTCACTGAACAGAACAGGTATACAGTGGCGGGTTCACTGAACAGAACAGGTATACAGTGGCGGGTTCACTGAACAGAACAGGTATACAGTGGCGGGTTCACTGAACAGAACAGGTATGCAGTGGCGGGTTCACTGAACAGTACAGGTATGCAGTGGCGGGTTCACTGAACAGGTATGCAGTGGTGGGTTCACTGAACAGGTATGCAGTGGTGGGTTCACTGAACAGGTATGCAGTGGTGGGTTCACTGAACAGGTATGCAGTGGTGGGTTCACAGAACAGGTATGCAGTGGTGGGTTCACAGAACAGGTATGCAGTGGCAGGTTCACTGAACAGGTATGCAGTGGTGGGTTCACTGAACAGGTATGCAGTGGTGGGTTCACTGAACAGGTATGCAGTGGTGGGTTCACAGTACAGGTATGCAGTGGTGGGTTCACAGAACAGGTATGCAGTGGCAGATTTACTGAACAGGTATGCAGGTATCCAGTGGGCTCACTGAACAGAACAGGTATGGTGGGCTCACTGAACAGAACAGGTATGCAGCCAGGAACAAGCTAAGCCTAACTAATCTTTCCCTATGAGAGACAGTCTGCAGCAGCTCGCCCTACTCTCACTAACGCAGGCACACGAGTGAGCGTAATGGCTGCCGCTGCCTGCCTTTTATTAGGGGGGGAGTGGCTCCAGGGGCTAGTGTAGCCTAATTGGCTACACTGGGCCTGCTGACTGTGATGTAGAGGGTCAAAGTTGACCCTCATGATGCATTATGGGGCGGACCGAACTTCCGCAAAAGTTCGCCTGCGGGACGCGAACGCGAACCACTGAAGTTCGCATGGAACCGTTCGCAGGCGAACCGTTCGGCCCAACTCTACTTTGAACATGTCAGTGTGGCTGCGTGAGCCCCTCTCCCCACCACCATGGCCATGTGCAGTGTTTTTAAGATGTACCTGTTAATTATCCCCCAATGCTTGCTGCCAGATGGAAATTTGTGCTGCCTGCAGCTGCAGCCATACCTTTAACCATTTAAGGACCGCAGTGATTGAGATCTACGCCCTGTATTGGTGGGCTCCTGGCTGGCAGGGCGTAGATCTCAATCACTGTCCGCAGCGCGCATCCGCCGTTTCCGCTGCTCCACGCCGATCGCGCCGCTCAAACCCGACGATTCTCGCCGCATCTCACAGGCTCTGCCTGTCTCTATGACGGCAGAGTCATGTGAGCGGGTCAGGAACCGATTTCATTGGCTCCTGGCCCTGTCTTTTAATGCAAGCCGTTCCCATTGGCTTACATTGAAAAACAGGGTCAGGAGCCAATGAAAGCGGCTCCTGACCGGCTCACAGGACACTGCCGTCATAGAGACGGCAGAGTCTGTGTCCTGGGGATCTCGGCGAGCGGCGATGACGGCGGGTATGTGCGGCGATTCGTCGGGATTGGACGAGCGGTCTCTGGTCTTTAAGTGCCCAGAGACTGCTGGTCCTTAAATGGTTAATATTGCCTCTCTGTCCCTCGTGACCCCGTCGTGATATGCAGAACAGGGGTGTGCACGTTTTACTTGCCGGTATGCTCATTGATTCCTCTCCTGGTCAGTTGCAGGCTCCTTGTTATGACGCCCTCCAGTGATGCATATGAGAGGCTAGTAGAGGGGGTCATAACAAGGAGTACAGATGTCTTGACAAAGGGAACCCTGCGTGGCCCCAAAACGATCTTTAGCAATGTGGTCGGATGTGCATGGTGATCAAATAATTAATTCAAGTTCCTTAAAGGGAATCTAAACTGCGCAGGATATGGATTTTTCCTTTTCAAATAATACCAGTTGCCTGGCTCTCCTGCTGATCCTGTGTCTCTAATACTTCTAGCCACAGCCCCTCAACAAATAAGCAGATCAGGTGCTCTGACTGGATTAGCTGCATGCTTGTTTCAGGTGTGTGATTCAGCCACTGCTGCAGCCAAAGAGATCAGAAGGACTGACAAACAATTGGTATTGTTTAAAAGGAAACATCCATATTTCTCTCTCAGTTAAGGTTCCCCTTTAAGAGTGCGGACCTCCCTTTGTTACCTCCCTGGCATTTATCGTTACGGGTTCACCGTGGAATTATTGAGATGATTTCAAGCATTTAGTTCATGCCGCTTGCCATCGTTTAGTCAAGAGCCTTGAGTGGTCGCGATTTCCAAAACGCTACATCCAGTTTCTGGAGTCATCGCCATTCACAGTTATGGTCTATCCTCCTGGGCTCAAATTCCACGCAACAACAAATGGACAACAAACAAAGTCAAATACTTTTCTGCAGTGTGTGAACTGACCCTAATGCTGGGAATACACGGTACGTTTTTGTACCGTGTAATCGAGCCGCTGATGGCTCGATTGATAATTTCGGACGTGTCCGATTTCCCGCCGGATCGATTCCCTGCTTGATACCACGGGAAGGACAATAGTAAAAAATGAAAAGAAGATAAGAAGCGCCCGCGGGGACGAGCGGGAATCAATCAAACTTCATACAGGAAGCCGCGCTGCGCTGTTTTTGACAAGGACAAGCACGTGACGTGAACAAGCGCCAGTCAGGCGTAAACCGGCTGTAGTGCCGTCCTTCTACTTTCCCTGGCCACCTGCACCCTGTATACCCCAGCACCAGCGTCTACAGGTTTGAACATATCCTTACTTGTTTGATGGATGTTTAATGTGGCATGAAGACAGAATAAAACGCTTAAAGTGACAGTTGCCTGGTCTGCCTTTATGTACTGTATAAAAACGTACCGTGTTTGCCCAGCATAAGAAACAAAAAAAACCTCTAAACTGGGAGAAATTTAATCTGAAACAGGAAATTAAGGAAATAAAATTGGCTGTTTTTCTGCATAATGCACACAGTACAAACTACTGGCAAACAGCCAAAGTCTATACTAATCAAAATATAATTAGTACTTAACATTTTGCTTCCGAGTTAGGTTGAACCTCACCTTGGATTGTTCTTTAGGGTTGAATGATGGCCAAGAGCAATAACATTGTCTAGTGTAAGTCAAAAGAAGAAACCGTTTGGCCCATTGTACAAAAGAATAGAAGTATGCTTATTGTATTTTCCAGGGCATTTTTCAGTGCTACCAATTACCGGATCGCTGTGACTGATGGCCTCTTGCTTGCCTCACCACCCGCGTTTCCCAGACAAATCTACGGAGCCTATCTGAATATCAAAATACTGTTTGCGCAAGTGTCTACATTCTTTTTGGCACATCAGAGTATAACACAATAGATTTGTTATTGCTACATTTTGCATTTAGGAGATAAGAAAAGCAACCATTGGAAAGCCTATCGGAGGTTCTTAGTTAGGATTTCAGTGCGCATCTTACTATATAATTCCCATTACCCAGCGGTAAGAGTGTAATTCCTCATGTGTCTGTTAACGTGATGAGAGTTAAGCCTGTATCCTTCACCGATGAGGCGTAGCCGAACATGACTTGTAGAGGCAGCCTTATGATGTCACTTCTGAGAGAAACTGCCGCTCGGTCACAATAATGAAGAAAAATGGAGGCATTTGCATTTAATTGCTGTAATTTCATTAATGAATGTTTGAATAATTGTTAGGTTTCTTTCCATTGCAATTCGGAAGATTTCATTTTATGCTTTTTTAATGTAGAAAGCCAGGCTAATTACTTTGTTTTTCTGAGCTGAGGAGAATCTTTAGGAGAGGAAAGGATGGTGGAGAGGGAGAGCTCTGCAGATCTGGCATGGTAAACGTGGCGGGTGAAACACTGAAGGGGGAGAGGAGTGGATGCATTTTGGATACCATGGAAGAGTGGACAGGTTTAAACCGTCAAGCAGGGTGTCAAATGTGGGCGCATTAAAGGGAACCTCAACTGAGAAGGATATGGATTTTTCCTTTTAAAATAATACCAGTTCCCTGACACTCCTGCTGATCCTGTGTCGCTAATACTTTTAGCCACAGCCCCTGAACAAACATGCATATCTGGTGCCCTGAAGTCAGACTGGATTACCTGCATGCTTGTTTCAGGAGTGTGTCTCATACTACTGCAGCCAAAGAGATCAGGGGGACTGCCAGGCAACTGGTATTGTTTAAAAGGAAACATCCATATCCCTCTCAGTTTAGGTTCCCTTTAAGATGCAATGGGCTTGCAGAGCTGTGAGACACACAGCACCGTTTGCTCCAATTTCACAAATACATGTACACACAACTATTTACAATATTTGCACGGTACAAAAAATAAAATCCTAGCCATCCGGCTGCTAACTAACTTAACCCCCTTGCCGTTCCCCTTGTGTCGGCAAGGGGGCGGCACAGCACTTTTAATTTTTTTTTTTTAAATCATGTAGCGAGCCCAGGACTACCTACATGATAGCTGCTGACAAGCAGCATCCCCCTACCTAAGCCGATCGCCGCCGGCGCTCTCTGAAAGCAGGAAATCCCGTTCATAATGCTGGGCTTCGGGACGTCGGAGGGAATCCCGATCCACCCCTCAGCGCTGCCTGGCACTGATTGGCCAGGCTGTGCAAGGGGTCTGGAAGGGGGGGGGGGCGGCGTGGCGGGTAGCGCCGGCAATCAAAATATGCACGCAGCTAGCAAAGTGCTAGCTGCGTGCAATAAAAAAAAATTATGCAAATTGACCCAGCGGGGCCTGAGAAATCCTCCTGCGCAGGTTACCCCGAGCTGAGCTCGGGATAACCGGCAGGGAGGTTAAAGTGATCCCAAGGTGAGAGTGATATGCAGGCTGTCATTTTTATTTCCTTTTACACAATCCAAGTTGCCTGGCAGCCCTGCTGATCTATTTGTCTGCAGTAGTGTCTGAATTACAACAGAAACAAGTATGCAGCTAATCTGGTCAGATCTGACAATAATGTCAAACACCTAAACTGCATATGCTTGTTCCGGGTCTATGGCTAAAAGTATTAAAGGAAGAGGATCGGCAGGGCAGCCAGGCAACTGGTATTGCTTAATGCTTACAGTGAACCTAAGGTGGGAGTGATATGGAGGCTGCCATATTTGTTTCCTTTTAAAGAATATCAGTTGCCTGGCAGTCCTGCCGATCTGTTTGGCTGCAGTAATGTCTGAATTCACACCAGAAACAAGCATACAGCTAATCTTCTCAGATCTGACAATGTTGTCAGAAACACCTGATCTGCTGCATGCTTGTTCAGGGTCTATGGCTGAAAGTATTAGATGCAGAGCATCAGCAAGGCAGTCAGGTAACTGGTATTGCTTAAAAGGAAATAAATATGGCAGCCTCCATATTCCTTCCACCTCAGGTTCACTTTAAAAGGAAATAAATATGGCAACCTTCATATCACTCTCACCTCGGGTTCACTTTAAACAAAGAAAATGTCACTAGCACACTAAAAAAAGAAGGTACCTATCCGTTAGCCGGGCGCATCCGGCAGCTGGTGCTGTTGTTGCTAATTTCAATCACAAAAGTGAATGTAAACGCCGGATGCGCCCGGCTAAACTGTATGTAATGCGCCCGGCTAACTGAATGTAAACGCCGTAGGTGGTAACAATATGTATATTAAAGAAGATTAAATGACTAAGAAGCCGGCGGCAATGTGACAGATCAAGCCGCCGGCTTGCTTCGTGTCTTGCTCTCCTCCCCCCTTGCCCTCTCTCGTATAGAGCCCTGGGGGGGGGGGACATGCGTGTCCCCCCAGAGTCGTTCGTCGCGGCAGGGAATCCTGCTTGTTTTATTGCGACGAACGACTCTGGGGGGACACGAGTCCCCTCCCCAGGGCTCTATACGAAAGAGGGCAAGGGGGGAGGAGAGCGAGACACGAAGCAAGCCGGCGGCTTGATCTGTCACATTGCCTCCGGCTTATTTGTCATTTAATTAACTCTCTTCTTTAATATACATATTGTTACCACCTACGGCGTTTACATTCAGTTAGCCGGGCGCATCCGGCGTTCCCATTCACAGTTTTGTGATTGAAATTAGCAACAACAGCGCCACCTGCCGGATGCGCTCGGCTAACGGATAAGTACCAAAAATAATTTTTCAACTGACAGTAAACACTTTTTTTCCCCTTTCTGAATTCACAAAACAATCCAGTAAACTCCTACACTAGCACAAGCAGCCCCAGAGTGAACAGCTGCCCACCCAATACTTCCTCCATTTAACAGATCTCCCAGGTCAGACCCAGCTGAGGTAATTAAGGGAACAAGCTTGCATTATAGAGAGACCTGGGAGAAAAGTACCTCCCCTCCAGAACAATTCCCTTTAACCCATTCTTCAAATTGCCACAGGAACCCAGCAGAAAACCACATAGGGAAATTTTGCTATCGTGATTGGGTGGGCAAGGCTGGTTCTCTCATGAAGCAAGGTGAAACATTTGCATCAGGTGCAGATGACAGGGGCAGCATGTTTGTACTGTGTTTACACTAACAGCATGCAGTCAGAGGGCTCTATTCATAATCATAAACCATTTCCGGTAAAAAAAAAATCTTGGAGGGAAAACACTGCATCGGTATTTAAAGTGAACCTAAAGCCGATCAAAAAAAATGAGATTAACTCACCTGGGGCTTCCCTCAGCCCCCTGCAGCCGATCGGTGCCCTCGCAGCTCCGCTCCGATGCCTCTGGACCCGCCGGCGACGACTCCCGGTTTCGCAGTCACCGGCCGACAGGCATGGGAACGTGAGTGATTGTTGGCGTTCCCAGCCTGTATATCGCCCCCTATGCTGCTATTGCGGCCAGGAGGTCGCAATAGCAGCATAGGGGGCGATATACAGGCTGGGAACGCGAACAATCACTCGCGTTCCCATGCCTGTCGGCCGGTGACAGCAAAACCGGAAGTGTTCGCTGGCGGGTGCAGAGGCATCGGAGCGGAGCTGCGAGGGCACCGATCGGCTGCAGGGGGCTGAGGGAAGCCCCAGGTGAGTTAATCTCATTTTTTTTTTATCGGCTTTAGGTTCACTTTAAGACTTTTGTGGGTACTTATCCGTTAGCCGAGCGCATCTGGCAGGTGGCGACAAAACTCCACCAGAGTTACATCTTTCCCTACTATCCATGTCGGCCTGGAGGGGGAATAGTAATTAGCGCCACCTGCCGGATGCGCCCGGCTAACGGATAAGTACCCTTTTGTGTGTTAATTCATAAAAATGTTTACACTTGCGATAATAGGTCGGGGAATTCCCACACTAAACTGGCGGTGCTGCTGAGTTGTTACATTTGCTGGCTGAGTTGATACATTTTCTCCTGCAGAGACAGCGTTAGTATAAAGGAGGCAGCCCCAGCATCCCTTTACATGTGCATTTTTCTGCCTCTCCTCCTGAATCTGCACTGAATCTGTCTATTAGTCTTCCTAATCAATCTATTTAATTGCTGCAGCTTAGAAGAAGTTCCAGAAATGTTACACATGCAGGCTTTCTAATGTGAAACTTATCTGAAAACAGGTACCCAAGGGGTTAAAAAAACACAGCCTTGGTATTCTGGAATGCCTTGTCTGCTCTCCTCTCACTGCAGCTGCCTGGGAGGTCTGTCCACATTAGCTTGCCTGTTATCTTGGCTGTTACCGCTTTCTCCGCTCACATTCCGCCTGCTCTAATCTTTATGAATTAACCTTCAGTGACATGTGTTGTGATAATCTCCGCACAAGGCAGTAATTTCCCGCACTGCGCAGGAATGTCAGATTTTCATGCGGAAACAGCCTTTATGAATGCCCACTTTGCTAAATGGTCGGGAGAGTCAGCTGTTTTAAGCGGAAAACCTGCGGTAAAGTTTTATGAATAGAGCCCAGAGTAGGAGGAGAAGTGAGAGGAGAGTGAGGTGAAGAGGTCATCATTGGGGAAAGCAGCTTGTTGTGCTGTGTGAGGAGTCTGACAGTGAGTAAGGAGGGGGGAGGCAGGAGAGCAGCAGTGTTTCATTCGACTTGCACAGCAGAAAGAAGGAGGTGGCACTGCTGTCCTGACTGAATGAATGGAGTGGCAGAGGCTGAGCAGTTTGTTTTTCACAGGCTCACAGCCAGCACTGGTACTGTAAATCGTTGGGTGCTGTGCAATCGTTCCAAATTGGGGGGGGCACTGTGATTGGTACCCTGCTGGGTACCCTAAAGTGGACTAGCGCCACTTTATTTATGTTTCAATAAATATTTGTATTAAATATTATGCCTTTTGCTTGCACAGAATGCATATTACTTTTATGCTTTGCAGTTGATCTCAACTACAGCACAGTATAGCTTGGTTTGGTAAAGTCAGCTCAGGGCACAGACTAAGCTCTCTCTCTTGGTTTCCTCTCTCTCTCTGGATATACGATCCTGGCCTTGATACATAAATTGGATCTTTAATACCCCTATGAAGCTGGAAAGAGTAGTGAAAGGGGCCTGGTGTGTGTCATTGTCACTGCGCAGTGCAGCAAACACTGCTGGCCGCAGCCGGTCCAGAGAAATCATTCACACGTTATTATGTTCCTAACTTGTTGGTTCTGTAAAATGACTTCTATTCTCTCACTTGTTTATTGGGATATTCCTCTCCTCTTCAGTGAATTTTCAGGGCTGAGAGAAAAATATGTCGTCTGCCATCACCCCTCCCCTCTGGTGTCTCCAGATAAATAGAAGGTCAGTATAGTTTTACGATACAATCCTTACGCTAACAACAGCTAGGTATTATCACATAAAAAATGTATATTCTCAGACTGCAAATATATTTTCCACACCTTGCTGGGGTGATGACACATTTGGAAATTAAAGCTTTTAAGCTTAACAAATCCAGCTATGTTTTTCCATTTCCACTGGCTCTTGCGGCATCACATTTTATTCCTGTTCTGTCCTGCTCCATATCCATCTGCTCATCTTTATCTCCTCATGCTCTATACTGCTTCTGTCACTACTGGGGATGAGAAGAGACATGTGAGAAGACTCGGGAGCAGAATGGTTTCAAAATCAACAATTTGGGACTGTTTACAAATTAAGTACATTTTTGCCTGTTGGGAGCTGAGATGGTATGAATCCCTGTGTTTTCCCATATTTGTAGACATTTAGTACTTAAAGGGGAACTGAAGTAAGAGGTATACGGAAGCTGCCATATTTATTTCCTTTTAATCAATACCAGTTGCCTGGCAGCCCTGCTGGTCTATTTCTCTGCAGTAGTATCTGAATAACACCAGAAACAAGCATGCAGTTAGTCTTTTCAGATCTGACTATAAAGTCTGAAACACCTGATCTGCTGCATGCTTGTTCAGGGGCTATGGCTAATCGTATTAGAGGCAGAGGATCAGCAGGGCTGCCAGGCAACTGATATTGCTTAAAAGGAAATAAATATGGCAGCCTCCGTATACCTCTTACTTCAGTTCCCTTTAATAACTTCTGGAGGAAGCAGGACATTTGGGCACTGGAGGCACCATGGAATATTATACAATAGGTGCCCATATTATCGGCTGTGGGTGGAAATAGACACCTGGGCAGCAGGGTATGCAAAATGCGGCTACAAATAATGGGCGCTTGCCAAAATCCTGTTGCGCCCAATATATATATATATATATATATTTTTACAGCGGATTTGCGACGAGCAGAGGGAGTGGTTAAAGTTAAGCGTTGGGGGTGGGGGGTTAAGGTTAGCTGTCGCTGGGAGGAGGTTTTTTTAAGGATAGACATTAGTGATAAGGTCTTTTAAGGTTAGACGTCAGCGTTTTTCAGGGTCTGAAAAAAAAAAGCCTCTATTCTTTTTTTGTACATAAGTTCATCTATTTTCTGTCTACCTATGCTAAACATGGTCTGTCCCATCGCCGACGCCACAAGTAGTAAATGCTAAGCAGATAAGAGACAGGAATTAGCTCTCTGACTGAAAGGCTACTCCTTGACTGAAAAAAAAAGATGCAGCCATGCCTTATAAAATGCTGCTTTTCCTTTAATGCCATTATAACATTAATCATACATTTGCGATGGTGGTCCTTTAAAGGACGTTCCTGCACCATGAATCTGCTCACACATCTCTGCCTACTCCTCTGCAGAAGTTAGTACATGTTGTGCAAATTTATATAAGTGTGCACATGCATTAAAAGTCTCTTGTGGCTACAATTGCAGCTTCAGGCAGTGTGCCTCCAACTTCTTCAAACTTTAAGAAACAGTCTGGGACAGTGAGGTAAGCCTTTTCAGTGAAAAACACCATCACCTCACCCTAAGGATGGGGCACTCAACCTTAGGCCGGCTTCACAATGCAAACTGTCAACAGCGATGTGGTGCGTCGCGCCTGTCGCACCCCCAGAAACAGGCCTTCAGGGAACACTGCGTTAGTACGCCGTGTTCACCAACCAAGACCAGGGGTGCAGCTAAGGTTTTTGTGGCCCCAAGCGGACTGTAGGAAGTGGCTTTATCCTGCGGCAAAAGATGGGTGTGGCTATCCCGCATAAGTGGGCGTGGCCATGACATGTGGGTGGAGCGGGAGGGCGGATTGGGGCAGGACTGTTTGCGGGGAAAAATGGATGTGGGAGTGAGGCGTGGCCATGACATTGTATAAGCGGAGCTTAACCATAGCACAGCAAATATAGCCAACTATGACCATTAAATAATAAATGCAGCCACAGTTACCCCAGACACCAGAAAATAAATAAAACGCAATTTGTGCAACATTTCAACAGAAAACAAACGCAATTTGGCCCACATTTCAGCAGAAATCAAATGCAATTTGGGCACATTTTCAGCAGAAATCAAACGCAATTTGGGC
The DNA here is from genome assembly GCF_040937935.1 of Hyperolius riggenbachi. Classification (NCBI taxonomy): domain Eukaryota; kingdom Metazoa; phylum Chordata; class Amphibia; order Anura; family Hyperoliidae; genus Hyperolius; species Hyperolius riggenbachi. Next base: position 234,240,525 of record NC_090652.1, on the reverse strand, counting down.
ACATTTTCAGCAGAAATCAAATGCAATTTGGGCCACATTTCAGCAGAAATCAAACGCAATTTGGGCACATTTTCAGCTGAAATCAAACGCAATTTGGGCACATTTTCAGCAGAAATCAAACGCAATTTGGGCACATTTTCAGCAGAAATCAAATGCAATTTGGGCCACATCTCAGCAGAAATCAAACGCAATTTGGGCACATTCTCATCAGAAATCAAACGCAATTAGGGCACATTTTCAGCAGAAATCAAATCCAATTTGGGCACATTTTCAGCAGAAATCAAACGCAATTAGGGCACATTTTCAGCAGAAATCAAATGCAATTAGGGCACATTTTCAGCAGCAATCAAACGCAATTAGGGCACAGTTCAGCAGAAATCAAACGCAATTAGGGCACATTTTCAGAAGAAATCAAACGCAATTAGGGCTCATTTTCAGCAGATATCAAACGCAATTAGGGCACATTTTCAGCAGATATCAAACACACTTAGGGCTGCAAAAAGAAAATAATTTACTCACCTGGCACTGGCAGAAGTCTTCTCTCTCCCTGTCTCCCGGCCGGCTCCTCAGGCGCACAGTTCCCATGGAGCTCCCTCCCTCCTCCAATCTCCCACGCTGATTGAATGCAGGGCTACGGGAAGATGGCCACCCAAAGCCCTGTACTGGAGACATAAATAGTCTCCAGAGCAGGGCTTCGGTGGTGACCATCTTCTCGTAGCCCTATCTGCCAGCCCCGCGGGGCTGTGGGAAAATAGTAACGTCACGCTGACGTCACGGAGCCCCCTAAAACCTTGAGGCCCCAAGCGACCGCTTGGTCTGCTTGGTGCCTCGCGGCGCCCCTGACCAAGACGGTAGTGACGCATGGTCACTTCCTGCTTCAGGGTATGCGGAAGTGCACGGAAGCGTATTGTAAAAATATGCTTCCGTGCATGCACGGATACCGCACGGTAACCTAGTTCTGTGGTAGTGTTAGATTAGGGACTTCCGGCGCAGCATACCACAACATGGGAAGTATGAACTTCCCCATAGGGATGCATTAGGCTGTGGTAGCAGTGTGGCTTTTTGACGCACCACCCCGGTGTGAAAGGGCCCTTAGCATATGATCCTCTCTGCATGTTGTGCGTCCAGGAGCAAAGCAATAGCCATATACTATTATTTTTTTTCAACGAAGAGAACGCCAGCGCATACCACTAAGGCTGCATCTGAAATGACCACCAGCTCACTCCTCCTAGTTTATAAATGTTAGCACTTGTCTAGGATGCAGGGCATGCATTTTTCAGTCTGACAGAGGCGGCGTATGCCTGTGCGATTAACCATTCAATTGCAACATGTGTTTAGGGACGCACAGCCATTCCCCCCACCTTTTATTAACTTTTTTCCCCTGAGTTTTCTCAAGGAGATACTTTCAAACCTTTCTAATAAAATACCTTTAAGGCTACTTTCCCATCAGGATGTTGCGTTTGATGCGGCGTTAAGGTCGCACAACGTGCCCCTAACACAACGCATTGTGCACTATAACTTATACATTATAGTGCGTTCTTTAGCCCTGCATTTGATGTGCCGTTTTCGGCGCAGAGTCATGGAACGAAAACAGCGCATGCGTTGCATATATATATAAAAAAAAATTACATTACTGAGCATGTGCAACACAACTAACGCAGCAAATTAATTGCTAAATGCACAGCAAGCAGCACTTTCTAATAACGCCTCACGTTACACATAAATGTAACGTGTGCACTGTGAATGTCGCAAAGACTTAGTATTGCTGTGCGTTAGTTTGCGTTCTAAAATTTTCTAACATGCGACTTTAACGTCGCACTGTGAAAGAGACCTAAAGCTCCAACCATAAAAAAATGCTCAAAATAAGTTTGAGATCACTTTTTTAAACTACTTTTTAGTACTTTATTAACTGCTTACTACTGAAAAGTTATTTTTTAGATAAGATGAAAAATTATCTCCAAGGAGAAAACCCCCGAAGAAAAACGTAACTGAATAAGGGCCAATGGCCCAAACGCAATTAACTTTTTCACCTGAGTTATCTCCTAGGAGATAATTATCACCTTCTCTTTAAACTAACTTACTTTTCAGCATTTTACAACTGAAAAGGTACTTTGTGAAAAAGTACCACGACATTTATTTTGAGTATTTTTTTGCTTGCTGGTGGCTTAAAATGCACTTTATAACAAGTTGTGAAAATTTCACCTAGGAGAAAACCATGGTCCATATGCAATTAACTATTTCTCTTGAGTTCTCTACTAGGAGATAATTTTTCATCTTCAATTTATAGTAACTTTTTAGTACTTTGCAATGGAAAAAGTACCAAAAAGAATGTGAAAAAGTACTATCAAAATTATTTTTAGTGTTTGTTTGCTTGCTGACAGTTAAAAAGGCATTTTATTGACAAGTTTGAAAACTTCAACTCGAAGAAAACCCAGGTGAAAAAGCGAATTGCATATGGCCCCATGTGTCTGTACAGCATTCTTTCCAAACCTACCACCCAAAACAGTCACTTAAAGGGAACCAGAGATGAACGTTTCACACAAAATAAACATATCAGTCGATAGCTTGTAAAGAATAAATGCTCTACCTGATAATTTCGCCGCTCTGGTGTGCCTTTTTTAGTGTTTTTTATCCATTATTGCTCCAGGAAAAATCAAATATGGCCGCTGGCTCAAATCCCTTCTGCTTCCGAGTTATGAGTTGTTCTGGATGTGCTGTCTAGGCTATATGAGACTAGGCTGCTATCTAGGATATATGAGAAAGGCTGCAGCAGCCTTTCATCTGTGTGCTTTCATTTTGGTATGATGTGCAGCTGCCTGTAGGAAGTCTCTCTCATAGGAATGAAACTGCAGTCATCATCATTATCTATGCTGAGAGCACACAGATCATATTGCAGCCAGACTTGTCTGTTTCAGAGATTCTCTCTCAGCAGGAGCAGCTCCTTCCATGTCATCACAGCTCTCAGTATGCAAAGCAGGAAATCTGAGCCAGGAGGTGGCAGACTTGGGCTTGAAAAGACTCCACAGAAGAGTGACTCAGCTATAATGATTCCAGGTCAAACCTAGACTGAGCCAGTCGGGGATTTTTATCACAGCTGCTAATAGACTAATTAAGCAGATAAGAATGAAACTAAAAGCAGGGTAGGTGTTTACTGTCATGTTCCCACTGATAAATGTAATAAAATACATGAGGGTGCTTCGTCTCTGGTTCTCTTTAAGAAAATTTTGGCCACCATATAATTTAACGAGGAACATTGCAAATTCAGAAGTTAAAAAATAGAAGAGAGATCAAGAAATGATTGGTATTCGCCATGTATTTTGTCCATATTGTCCACATTGATCCACATTCAGGTTGCACTTAATCATTACTACTGGCAGACATGAAAAAAAACGACAGCACCAACTGCTATAACCACACCCCCATATAATGCAATAGGCTTAAAGGCTGTTTTTTTTATTTTATAAATATGCATATGCACAGAGAGAGATACTGGTTGCTTGGCAGATGGAAACAGACGTTATTTCCCACAATGCAACAAGGCTCCCACAGTGTGATGTCAGGACCTTGGTCCTGACATCACACTGTGGGAGGGGTTTTGCCACAATATCAGCCATGTAGATTTCCCTGATAATCTATTTGACAAAAGGTAAAGATTTCTCATGGAAAAACGGGTATCAGCCCCTGATTGGGGTGAAGTTAAAACCTTGGTCAGGGCCCATTCACTCTTGAGCGTTTTGCCGGCGATTTCGGCTCAAACAGTAGCGCTTTTGAAAGCGCTAGTGTAAAAAACCCTATAGGCCCGTTCTTACTTGGGCAATTTGCGGTAATTGCCGTAAATCGCCCAAAAACACAAAACGCAAACGCGTAGCCTGCACCATCTTCAGGCGATTTCCCGGCAATCGCGTTCAGTCCTATAGAAGCGCTAAGCACGGTCGCAGAGAAATCGCTGCTGTCCAGTGATTTTTCCGTGTGCAAAATAACTCTTCTAAGTGTGAATGGGCCCTCATAGTTCCTCTTTAAGTGTGGATGTAGCTTTAGTCTGGAGAGTTTACAGATTGGTTAAAGAGTAACTGTCAGGCTGCAAAAGCTAATTTAAACCTCTATTCTCCTGTGTTAAACAGTTTAGAAGGAAGCCAAAAAGGCATTAGTGAAGATAAAAATCCCTCTTACCTTTGATGTGTGCTTATCAGCAAAGCTGTTATAGACCCAAGAGGACGCAAGCCGCATACTATACTGCAAAGCATTCTGGGGCCCTCCCCTCGGCTGCTAATGAGACGTTACAGCAGCTTGTAATCAGTCCAGCGCGTAGCACTGATAAATCTCCGGGCAGAGTACACTGCAGGAGTCAGCTATTGTTCCTAGCCACATGGCTCATTAATATTCACTGCACACTGTGTTATTCAGTACGAGCTTTTCTGTGATCAGGAAGCAGGCAGGACATGACGACACATTTGACAGAAAAACATGGAGCCTGCCATGAGCTGTCAGGAGCATCTATCTCTGCATATACTATATACAAATTCTGTGAAATCCAAACGTGGACAGTGAAATGCATATGTAATGTAAGTACAGCCAATCTTTAGCTACTGATATATGTGTTTATTTTCTCTGAGACCTTATACCTAACAGCTCCTCTTTAAAGGAGCTTTCTAGCCTGCTATTTTCACACTGAAATATCATGTCCATAGGTGAGGCTAGATCTGATTCCTTTTTGCCCAGACCTTTCCTTCTAAATCTTCATGCTGGTTTGCATTGTCTTTTGCTCGCCTTCCTTACTAAACCTGTGTTTTATTGTATTATTTCCCTATCACATAATCCAACAGGCTTTTCTACCTTCTCTCTTTCCCGGTGTCTCTTTATCTCCTCTTTTCCATCTTTCTGCTCTGGTTTGGTTATCTTCTAGAAAACAGAAGCGGGGTCATCTGGTGTGCCGATGGAACGGAGGCAATTACAGAGCCATTGTGAGAGTATAATGCTGGGGAATAGGTTCATGAAATATCATGTTGCATACAGCTTACTGAACTGCTGAAATCACATAGCGCTGCAGTATTAAAAGAATGTGATTTATAATGTCAATAGATATAATTACCTCCTAGACTGGAAAAATGTGCACATATTTTAAGGGAGGGTTGGGGGAGCGCATCAGTAAATAAATGAATAGCTAAGCAGTCTGCTGGTTCAATGTCTCTGCCTTATGGGAGAATTAATAAAACAGACACTGCTGTGTTCTGTTCTGTGTAATCCGTTCTTGTGTAAGTGTTTAGAGGGTATATTAACCCAGTGCACAATGCTGTAGCTTGCTGTTATTATGCAGATGACTGGTGTCTGGTCTTCCTTATCATTTCTATGTCCTAAAATGTGGGTAACTTGAAATGTATACTAAAGTATAGGGCCCAACAATCCTGATTTGGGCGGGACAATCACAGGTCCCACCTCTTTGACCTGGGTCCCGCCACTTCCGTACTAAGTCCCGTTTTTCAAACAATGCTGTAGCTGTTGTCTGCAATTACAGTAACAGGAAGAGCAAATAGAAGTCCGGGCACCAGCCAGCAGGATATGCTGCACACAACACCTTTAATTCATCCCCAAGATCCCTGACAAATTATTGTAAAGGCCTAACAGCCGTTTCACAGACAAAACTGCTTCTTCAGAGGCAACAATCAATTAGGCTACTTGCACACCAAGACGTTGCGTTAGGTGCTACGTTAAGGTCGCATAACGTGCACCTAACACAACGTATGGTGCTGCAAGTGAGGACGGTAGAGTGAGCCGCGTTAGGCGGCTCGATTCCTATAAGGTCTCCCAGAGTGGCGCTGATTGGCTAGCGGGACCACGTGATGCGGAGCGAGACACTCCGCATCACGTGGTCCCGCCGGCCAATCAGCGGCCGCCAGTGCAGTGAATATTAAGTAGCCATGTGCGCGGCTACTGTAGCTGGCTCTCCCCGCCTCCTCTCCGCCCCCCACTGCACATGTGCAAACAGTCTAACGCGGCTATAGCCGCTGTAACGCCATAGCATGCTGCACTTTCCGGAGAACGTGCAGCGTTACATGTAACGCAATGTGGGCTGTGTGAACAGCCCACTTGTGTTACATTGCTGTGCGTTGGGGGAGCGTTACAGGCGCACTAACGTGCGCCTGTAACGTCTTAGTGTGTAAGCAGCCTTAAAGGTGTTGTGTGCAGCATATCCTGCTGGCTGGTGCCCGAACTTCTATTTGCTCTTCCTGTTACTGCAATACACCTTGTTCGATCCGGAGGCACAGCCTTTAACCCCTGCTACCCCCTTGGGTCTGCCTACCAGGGCATTTAGTGCCACCCTACGTGTCTACCTTTTCCGTTGTCTGCAATTAGCAGATGCAGAGCTACTTACCACTCTGTGGGCTGCTAAAGAGAGACAGAGCCAAGTCTGCAGCCACTTTTACTGTTTTCAGTGTCCACAGGGCTCTGCACAGTGCAGTTTTCAATCAGACAATCAGACCTTTTATGGCTCTACACAGCAGTGAGTATGGCTGGTAAATTATCGCAGTTCAAATATTATTCAGTTAGAGCCATTAAAAATAATAGTTGTATTGCATTGATGAATTATATATTATAGATTGATGGAGCCGATTCAGTATTGTTTATGAAGACTGCAATAACTTGAACATAAATGAGTGCAGTTTATCTCACCTTTCCGGACACCTGTGTGATTAGGACTGATATGATGATTTTCTAACATGTGAGCCAGAACAATAACAATAATCATCGCTTCTCATATAACACAGTTAACAGTCTTATATCTCAGTTACTGCACCGCAGAAGCTTACAAAGGTGCTGAATATTTTCAGCTGCAAGGAAAACAAAAACATGGGTATCCCCTGCTATGAGCCCTGATCCCCTAAGCCATAGAGGCTTGTAACAAGCAGAAAGAGACCTAGTAGCAAGAGTAAAAGTCCCCCACAGCTCTTATTACTAGTCTGCTATGCCTGTCCGTATTGGAGGAGGAGGGGGGGGGGGGTTTGACTTGTAAGCAAAGGAGGAGTGTATTCATGTTTTTACACCAGGTATGTCAAACCGATCCTACAAAGGCCGAGATCCTCACACATTTTTGACACACCTCAAATGAATTGATGGGTCTGAATCAGGAAAGGTGTGGTCCATCAGGTAGAACACATTCCTCTCTCTCTCAGTCCATCCTAAACACTGGCATGGATCTGGCCCTCTAGGCCTGGAGTTCGACACGTGTTTTACACCATCAGTGTACAGAAGTCTTTGGGGCTCATCTTTGACACTCTCATTTTGATCTCCCTCCCCATCTTATCTTGATTGAAGAGCAGCACCTGTCTCTCTTGGTGTTAGTACTGATCGGTCAGCTTATTTGAAGTATTGTATTTTCTTTACCTTGTCCAGCATGCTGTAGCATATTTTCAGCCTACTAGGAGCTTTCTAACATGATGATTGCAGAGATGCTTCCCCAGCACCTGTCCTCTGCTCAGCTGGGGTAATTCCATTAGACACACAGTGCATTGTCATCTGGTAGTAAAACGCGGCTGGGGAGTGGGGTGTGTGTGTTGGTGAGGTGTGTTTTCAGGAGGGGGAGATCATTGCATGGTTGCCCATTTAAAGGCCTGAAGAAGAGGTCCTGCCATTAAAGGGGACCTGAACTCAGAACGTCCTCTCTGCTTTAAAACATTTGCAGCAACATAATAACATTAAAAGAAGAACTTTTTTTGTTACATTCAATACTAATCCTGCAATAAATCTGCAATGTCTACTTCCTGCTTTCATGGAAGCAGACATATTGTTAACATCCTGTGCTTACCAATTAGCTCTCTGCCTGAAGAGATGAAATTATAACTTGCAATTAGTGACAGATCAGGGGGGAATTAGACAGGCTAAACTCTCAAAATACATACAGTGTGCATTTCTCTATGTTTTCCTTCTGTCCTGTGAAATAGTTCAGGTCCACTTTAAGTAAACTATTGATGCCATCAGAATCCGTAATCCTAGCCCCAGAATCCGCAAATCTCAGAAGCTAGGTGGAGAACCGCCAGCTACAGAGGATGACTCCAGACTTGGAGAGTGGATGGAGGAGATGAGCAGTTCTGCTACGCTACTCTGCTGGGGGGGGGGGGGGGGTGCCGCGGGAGAAACAGTGAGGACACATACAATGATGCACGCTCCCTATGGAGGCTTCACGCACCACAGCTTCCAGCATGGCACCACAACACCCAGCATGCCCCATGGAGGCACCACAGTACCCAGCATGGCACCACAGCACTCAGCAAGCCCCATAGAGGCACCACAGCACCCAGCATGCCACCACAACACCCAGCATGCCACATAGAGGTACCACAGAACCCAGCATGGCACCACACAGCACCCAGCTTGCCCCATTGAGGCACCACAGCACCTAGCATGTCATTACAGAACCCAGCATGGCACCACACAGCACCCCCCATAGAGGCATCATAGCACCCAGAATGGCACCATTGCACCAAGCATGCCCCATAGAGGCATCACAGCACCCAGCATGCCCCATTGAGGCACCATAGCACCTAGCATGGCACTACACAGCACCCAGCTTGGCACCACATCTCCCAGCATGGCACCACAGCTCCCAGCACCCCCATAAAGGCATCATAGCACCCAGAATGGCACCATGGCAACAAGCATGCCCCATAGAGACACCACAGCATCCAGCATTCCCCCATACCGGAACCAAAGCACCTGGCATGCCCCATACAACAACAACAGCAACCAGAATGCCACTTATTGATGCACCACAGCTCCAAGCAAGCCCCTATAGAGCTGTGGAGTGTCTATGGGGGCAGGCTGGGAGAACTGTGGTGCATCAATGGGGGTGTGCTGAGTGCTGTGATGCCATGCTAGGTACTGTGGTGCCTTTATGGGGGCATGCAGAGAACTGTGGTTCTTCTATGGGGACATGGTAGTTATGGTGCCTCAATGGGAGGTCCAAGAGAGCATGAGAGGGAGTCCATTAGAAGGTTAGGGAATGCTATGGGGAGACTGCCACACCCAGCAGAAAGCCAGGCCAGCCAGCACAGAAGCCAGGTAACCCTGCCTAGTTAAGTTTAAGTGACACTGCCTATTTATGCAATATGCTAAAAAAAAATTGTATTTATGGAGAAGGGGGCTTTAGCCAACATTTTGCTGGGCAGGCCTACTTTGACCGCTCACATATAGGATGCCAAGAAAACAGCTGCTCAGGTGTATGAAACCTGCTGATAAGCCGGTACCAAGTCTCGACCGGATTGCTCAAAACGGTCCTGGAACAAACCACATCAAAGAAGAGACGACACAAAACTGGCTGTAAAAACGTTGCTGTGTATTGCGGAACAGGAGCACTACATGCTTTGGACACAAATCCTTCATCAGGTGCATAACAGCGACTAAGTGCAAGCATGCAAATATACACTCATAGACTTTGACTGCTGTTAGATTCATGCAAATTTGGCTTCACCCATGACCACACCCACATTCTAGTGCATGGCCACATCAATTTTTCGTCTGGAGTGCCCAAAAGTGCCCTGGATCTCTTAGGATCCTAGCAATGCCCCTGGATGATCCTAGGTATCAAATGCAAAAGCTTCTGAAAAAGAAAAGAAGACACGCCATACATTGTTTAAAAAAAATATCCTTTCAATTCAAAAATTGCAATCAATTCTTCTGACTGACTGTAACATTTTGAAAAACTGACCAATGTACCCCACACATATGTTCAATTCAATTCTTCCCCATTTATTAGAAAAATTGACTGAAAACTCAAATCAAGAAATACCCTACACCATTCTAATTTCATGTAAATTGATCAAAGAAATCCAACAACTCCAGATCTTCCTTTATCGAACAAAAATGGGAAATTTGATGAGATTTCTCAAATGAATGAAAAAAAGCTTTAAATTTTTCTATACAATCGATCATTGTTATTGAGCTGGCGTATTGTATGGTGTGTGGCCACCTAAGCTTCAAGCTACCCAGGCATTGCAGGCAATCTCAGATGGTGATGACAGTTATCTCCATGCTCACACGTCATTGGCTGGTTCTACCAACTCTGTTCACTGAGAAATATAGTGTTTACTGGAAAACAGCATGCTGTCTACAGACTCATATTACCTCCATTATGATTCAAACACCTTTAGCTATAAAATAAAAGATTAGTCATCATTACCTAAGAACTTAAAGTGTACCTGAGATGAACTTACTAAATTATTTGATACTTACCTGGGGCTTCCTCCAGCCCCATGACCACCGACGCTTCCCTCAACGTCCTGAGTCCCTCCGTTTGGCCCGGTAATCTGGCTCAGCCGCGCCAATTGGCTCTTCTGTGCATGCACAGGCCGCGCATGTGTAGAGGCTCTGCGCTAATGCATAGAAGAACCCACCTGACGCGGCTGGGCCAGTTACCAGGTCTGATTGTGGCCAAACAGAGACTCAGGAGGACAGTGAGGGAAGCATCGGTGCTCATGGAGCTGGAGGAAGCCCTGGGTAAGTATCAAATCTTTTAGTAAGCCCATCTCAGGTTTACTTTGACATTAACACAGGACATTACTACTTCTCTAAATATAAATGCACACAAACAAAGGAATATTTGATTGGTAGCTTATCATCTGGCAGCTTTAAAGTAAAACCCCCCTCCGTCACTGGCTGGAACCCTCTTCATCTTCTCATCAGTGCTCTTCTCTTCGTTCGAGTACAGCTGGATTGTGCAGATGCCAATAGCACGGAGCCCTTCGTGCATAGAAAATAAAGGCCATCCAGGAGCGGCTCCATCCTACTGAGCAGTCACAGACTGTACTTCACACCTTCAAACAAGGAGGAGACCATGGCCACAAAGATTGTTTAGAGGGTCCCAGTGCAGCCCAGGAGGGGTGTAGGAAGATAGGGGTAGTCCATGTGATTCAGCGGCTTCTCCTACTAAGGTAAGTATCTCTATTTTATGCTGAGTTGCTGACTACAGGTGTCCTTTAAACAGACATTTTAGCCTGAGGAACCCATCTTTATATACCATGGTCTCAGTCTGCATTTGCTGCTACAATATAAAAAACACCCCAGCAACAAGGCTTTTTTGTATAGCAACAAAACCTTAACCAACTTTACCACAGCTAATCACTGCACAGTAGTGACACTAAACCCTTTCTATACTGCTTGATTCTTTTGAAGAGTCTTCTTTTGTATGGTCCTTGTCATTCCAGTTTTCCTTACCATCTGCTGCAGCCCACACAGTCTCTTAATAAACTGCAAAGCATCAATAGAAACAGCTACAGCTCTTTCTGCTGACATCAAGCAAACAAACTCATTACCCATTTTACATTACCAATACAATATGTGAGAAGAAAACAAACATTGGCCATATTTTACAAAGGGAAGGTTTGATCCATTAAAGAAGACCTGACTTCCTATGAGGAAAATAACTTTGTTAATAGCAAATCTGTCATGGTTACTAATGTTTAAAGACCTGGCACCATTTTTAGACATTTAAGCAGGGGCGTTAGACCCTGCAAGGGATGCAGCCGCAGAGGGCCCAGAAGCCTCAGGGAGCCCTGTGTGGGGAGAAGTTTCTTTTTACTGTACTGAGATACTGACAACTAATGATACAGAGAAAAAAAAACTTTCTGCTCTCTGCACAATTGTTCTAATTACTGTATCTACTCAGGCACTGATCAGGAATCATACAAAGTTTTGCAGACAAAGATTTTTACACAGTCCCTATTCAGTGTGCAGCAGGCTTTTGTGTACAGCGCCCAGCCCCCAACCTCTCTACCCCTCCTCAATACTCTGTACTGTAGTGATGCTATAGACATCAACAGAGCCAGTTCTGCTCCATCACAGATGGACAGAGTGAGTGTAATAAGCTGAGGCTGGGAGCACACTCTACTGTCGATTTTCTGTATGCATTTTCTGCACACCATGAGCTTGATTCACAAAAGCATGCTAAAGCATAGCACGGCCGTGCTATGTGTTTGGCTCGCAATGTACATACCGCGCGTGAAGGTTTGCACGCGTACAGAGTTACGTGCGCGTGCTAACATGGCAAAGTGCGCGCGACAACCTTTCGTTAGCTGATGCACATAACTCTGTACATGCGCAAACCTTCACACTTGGCACATTGCACGCTAAACGTATAGTACAGTCGTGCTATGCTTTAGCACGCTTCTGCGAATCAAGCCCATGTGTGTCTGTATGTGTGAAAAGATGCACGTTTCATTACAGCAGCTAATGTAATTGATAGAAAAAAATGCCTGCAGTTCTTCTCTTTGAATAATTGTTTCTCAGTTTACCTGTGCAGAAAGTGAGGGGGAGGGCCATCATGCGGGGGGGGGGGGGGCAGTGGTTTCTAGTAATACCCCTGCATTTAAGTTACAATACAGACAAGTTTTCATTGATTTCCCTAATTTCCTGTCCTCCAAGAGATTTAGGTGGTCTATAGATTTTACAGAGACAGGAAGTGAAGTTTAATCTCCAGGGCAGTATGATTATTTGCTGATTTTAGGGTCTAAAAGCAGTACAATTTTTTTCATGTGCTCTAAGACCCTAAAAGCAGGGAGGAGGGGGGGCATACTGCAGATAGATTTCCTCCAGCCCTGCACATTACTCACCTCCCCAGGATCCAGAGCTGCAATTCTTCCTCCTGCCCTTCGGTTGGCACTCTACACCTATGGTGAGATTGCCTCTGTCATGTGACAAACAGCAATCTCACCCCGAGAACCAGGAGAAGATGGACTGTGAGCTTTCAAATCCTAGGGAGGTGAGTTACAAACAGAACTGCGCTGTGTCTCTATACCACCCAGCGGTCACCCGAGCTTGGCCTCAGGATTACTGCTCCTAGCATCATCCCCCCCCCCCCCCGATCCTGGCTGGTTGGCTGGTAGGTTACCACCAAAGAGGTTAAAGCTAATGGAAACCTAAACAACAAACAGATACTTGCCTAAGGAGAGGGAAGGCTCTGGGCCCTATAGAGCCTACCCGCTCCATTTATGGTTCCCTCATTCTGGCGCTGTCACCGCCGGTAGCAGTATTCAATCGATTGTTTGAATACTTCTCTCTGCCACTGCAGGAGGCTTTAGAAGGGGGCTCTGCACTGTGCCTGCACTAGCGCGCACTCTTTCACACTCACTCATGCGCATTACAGCTACGTCTTTGGAAGCACTTGGGCTCCAAAGCCTTCCAAAGCCTTCAACGGTGGGGGATTAAAACCAGGTGACATCGCTGGAAGAAGGGGAATGTGAGAGGAGTGGGAAGGCTATATAGGACCCATAGCCTTCCCTCTCCTCAGGTGGAAGTACCTTTTTTTCGGACTATAAGATGCTCCGGCATATAAGACGCACCTAGTTTTAGAGGGCAAAAACCAGGGGGGGGGGGGGGGAGAAATTAAAGTAAATCTAGGTGTGTCTATGGTGCAGGGGTGTCTTATGGACCTTTCCCCTCTAAACTGTCTATATCTAAGCTACTCTGCCCATCTACACTAACCCCTGCTACACTACACTTCGCTAACCCCTGCTGCCACAACCAGCTACACTACACTTCACTAACTAACCCCTACTGACACCACCAACTACACTACACTACACTTCATTAACTAACCCCTGCTGTAACCACCAACTACACTACACTTCACTAAATAATCCCTGCTGTCACCACCAACTACACTACACTTCACTAACTAACCCCGGCTGTCACCACCAACTACATTACACTTCACTAACTAACCCCTGCAGCCAACCCAAACTACACTACACTTCACTGACTAACTAACCCCTGCTGCATCTCACCTGATCCTGTTGCCATGCTCCTCTCCTCCTCTATTTTGCGGTAATCCAAGGGCGCCCCATCTTCCACGATCAAGCTCTTCTGGTTCCCAGTCACCAGCTCCTCTGTATATAGACTCCAGTCTTGCGGTGCCATACTGCAGACTTGCCGCCACCATCCTCCATGGTTACAGCATCCTATTCCTGGTTACAGTGCCCCCTACTGTGTGTTCCGCAGAGCAGGTGCACCTGACGTCATGTGTGACCCCGCCGCACGTGCGCCGCAGGTCACACAGTAATGGGCACTGTAACTAAGAAGAGGATGCTGTAACCATGGAGGATGGTGGCGGCAGCACGTGTACACTGCAAGGCTGCAGTCAGCATACGGATACTACAGGGAAGAGGAACCAAAGGCTAGGACCCAGAAGAGCTTGATCGTGGTGCCCTCGGATTATCACGAGACGGAGGAGGAGAGGAGCGTGACTACAGGATACAGTAAGTATATTCTGGCGGCCAAATTATGTACCTATATAAGACGCACCCACTTTTTCCCCCCAGTTTTGGGGAAGAAAGAGTGTGTCTTACATTCCGAAAAATACGGTATCTGTTTTTTTCATTTTTTTTTTAGGTTCCCATTAGCTTTCAAGGAGAACATTACTGAATATAATGTAATGAATAAAAAATCTATTTTTTTTACAATATTGCTTTACAAATTATTTAGTCAACTTACTGTAAAATGTTTCCTTACCTTAACATTCTTACAATTATTACATGTTTTGACAAAAAGATCCTGTGAGATAGTTCTTCTCGGTGCCATCTCATTATTTAGTCAGTGTTTTCTTATCGTAATATCTTATCTCACCCTGTTCTTAAAAGATGCTGGCATCACTACTTGCAAGGTGCTTTTTTTCAGTGCCTCCACTGAGCCGCACAGCACCTGCTTTGGCCGCTGCCATAGACTGTAATCTTATAGCGTTACTGGGGGCTGGAGGTGCCAGCAATAGCCAGACCCCTGAATTACGCCACCACAAGACAAATTAGATATTAGTATGAGGAGAATATATTTGTTATATTCCCCTACTTTGCTGTGCGCAGGGAAAGCCTTCTCTCTGCTTCTCCCTGTGCCAAGTTTAACACTGCCAGGGACATACATACACTCTTTACTGCTGGCAGGTGCACCTCTGCAGAATGTTTGTTTGTTGTGTCTTAAAACCTGGTCTCCCAGAATGCTCTGGGAGGAGAACTCTGCATAAAAGTTTTGGATACTCTGCCATGATGGCGCGCTATGCATTTTTATGTTTTATTACAAACCAATATACAGGAATACATAGCTAAAGTCCTGGCCGGATTTCAGGCAAGGCCATATAGGCCATGGCCTAGGACACCAGGAAGGCTAGGGGCGGGCTTTGTGTAGCAGGGTGGTAATAGCAGTTAGTTGCGATTAATCCTGCTACACAGAATTCGCACATAGCGGTGGGTGACTACTAACAGCCAGATCTGGCACTCAGAGGAGGAAGGGGCAGCGAACGGGCACTTACAGTGATCTTTGAGCTGCCCACCAAGAAGCTTACAATATAATCCCTGCCATCATGTCACTAACTGTCCACAGAGGAGCTTATAATGTTATCCTTGCCATCACTTCACTAACTGTCCACAGATGAGCCTACAATCTAATCTCTGGCGTGTTGGGGGTGGACGGGGATGGGGGGTTAGGATGCTGCCGGTCGGGGGCAGCTGGTGAAAGCGGGCCATGGGTGGTAAAAAGTACAAATCGGGCCCTGGCTATAGAAAGTGTTTCTGAAGCTGAAACCAAGATAATTACTATAAAAACGGGTAGCCTGAATAACGTTCTACATTCTGCTACAGTATATGTCACTGGGGCTCCTCTTTAACAGGGTTGTACACAATTCAAAACAAAATACTTGCACTTTACAGATTCAGGCTTCACATCTGTGTTCCATCAATAGATTATACAGTTGATTGTAAAAGCTTGGGCAGTATAAGAATCTGAATGTTTTATTTTTATTTTTTTTTCATTGTAAAGGCTTTTCACTGTATAAACCTTTTATTTTTTTGATTGAGAGGGTTTTGTGTAGTTATACACATAAAGGATTAGCATAATATACAGTACATTAAGTACCCTATTTATCCAGCCACAGCTGAGGCCTTGCAAGAATGTTGCCTATGCAATTCAAGTGCATAGCCATAAAATATGCCAGGTAATAAATTATATTTCAAGCTAGTTAGAAGAATTTGACAAGAAACAAATGAAACTGGCATTGTTATTGTCATTTTCATGAGGCTGTGCCCTATTTTTGGGATGGATGACACGTCACTTGCTTATTATACGATAAGAGAGGTGGTCTTACTCACAGAGTTCCTGGAAATGAACGAGAAGAAGGGATTTAATTTCCAGGAATCTTATAAGTAAATTTCTCCCTTATCACTTAAGATAGGAACTGTGTAACTCCAGGTTCATTTTTGCTTCACCGTGACCTTCTCCTGTATTAGATGCAGCCTGTGACACAACACATGACTCCCTGGATCCCAGCAGGGTAAACAGCAGCATGGATAATAGGCAAAATTTCACTAATCCAAAAATAGATGCATCTGCAAATTTGCCAGTTGCCTTCAGTGTTGCTTGAGATTGAAATGTGTTGTGGTTCTCAATATTACCTTTTTCCACTCCGTAGAAATAATTGGGATATTCTGTTCCTGATAGATGTGGTGTTGGTGCCTCTCTGTTATATGTGCACACGCAGCAGTGCAAGGCATGGCAGCATGCTCAGAATAATGAAGAAAAATAAAGGTGGGTAATCGCATCAGTCATGCTATACACAATGTGCTATATGTGGCATATACAAAGTGCTGCTTCGGCCATAATGTACTCACACAATAAAATAGGGGCCTGGTGTTTGGAAAACAGTGATGTTCTCACCACGTTAAGTCCAATTTACATATTTAAATCATGTTGTCACTAGTACCTTTCAATATACTTAAGATGGACTCTACTATATAACTTAATGAATACAATTGCCTTTTTTTTACAATATTAATTTATAAATTATTTAGTCAGTGTTTGCTCATTGTAAATTCTTATCTCACCCTGATTAATGTTAATAATAATACATAATGATGAATATTAATAATTATAAATTCTTGCCCTAACTGTACCCTAAGGCCCGGTTCACATTAGCGTTCGCTGTCCGGATTCGCCGGGCAGGATCTGGACCGTATACTGTACAAACGGAACGGACGTTCGGCATAGCAATGCAAAGTCTATGCGACCGTACACACGCGTCCGTTCCGTACGGACCGGAAGCGGACCGGATCCGGACACTTTTCCAACATGCGCTATTTTTAAGGTCCGGATCATCCGGCCGACGCTATGTACTGACTATGTATAATGTCATTTGTTACTCTGGGGGCTTCCACCCAATAGCTGCTACTCATCAAAAATAGGTTACCAATTTAGGCAACCACTCCATGAAGTGGAGGGTAAAAAAGTGTCCCCTCTAAATGAATGCTGGGTAAGGTGTAATATGAAAAGTTGCGTCAACATGTCGGTTGCCGTAAGCCTCCTGCACATGCGTGGTTATTTAAAGACTGAACCAGGCATGCGCAGGATGCTTACGGTGACAGACATGATGACACGATGGGCACGCGGTGGGGGTGTGCACATGCGACTTCCCCAGAGAGTTGCCGATTACCGGAGCCACCAACGGGACAAGGAGAGAGGAGGATGCCGGGGGACCTTGGGAGCTCGAGGATGCCCCTGGTAAGTACTAATTTCATTTTTATTCAGTGTTCAGGTTCCCTTTAAAATAACGTTTTAGCACTCTGCAATTGAAAAAGTCCCAAAAGTATGTATTGTCCAAATTATACAAGCAAGCAAGCAAGCATTTTCTTGCTTGCTAGTTGTTTAACAGGCATTTTATTGATATATGTGAAAATATCAACTAGGAGAATACCTAGGAGGAAAAGTTAATTGTATGAGAACCCAATAAATATCTTCTGTAGTGTGTGCTCAAGGCAGAGATTGGATTGATTACTTAATCTGATTGCTTCCCTTTATATTTCAATATAGTGGAGAAATACAGTGCCAGTCATCACCCCACCCCAAAGACTAATAAGTATGTAATTAATTGCCTTAAATGTGTAGATAATCACATCTTAGATATATAATTACTTACAAACAATTGTCCTTTAAATAAGTCAGTTCATGCTACAGGTATATAATACACATAGAGCCCATATAAGAGGCACACTTATTTTCATATCAGCTAGAGAAAAAGAAACAAAGACAAAAGAAAAATGTCACAAATAGTGGAACAAATAGAAATTCAGGAAATCAACAATAAAATCAAGTCTCAAAGACAATGGCCTCAATTCACTAAGCTTATCTCCTGTCTTTAATAACTTTTCTAGAGTTGTTACCATGGTGATAAGGCATGTAGTATTCAGGAAACATTTTACCTCAGGCAAACCTAAAGTTAACTCTTCTGTCTGTTCAGGCTGTTCATTAACTGCGTGTGAAAATAACTACAGAGGAGGTAACTTAACTACAGAGGAAGTAAATTAACTTCAAAAGAGGTAACGTAAGGAATGAAGATATAAGATAACTCTCTTACTGTGTGGAGGTAAGTTTTCTCTTGCCTTATTATCTTCAGCATGATCTTAGTGAATTGAGGCCAATGGATCATGCTGGAGATAATAAGGCAAGAGAAAACTTACCTCCACTAGTAAGAGAGTTATCTTATCTCTTCATTCCTTACTTTACCTCTTTTGAAGTTAATTTACCTCTTCTGTAGTTAAGTTACCTCCTCTGTAGTTATTTTCACACGCAGTTAATGAACAGCCTGTCTTTAACTGTGGAGTTATTTTAAGGATTGAAGAGTTAACTTAAAGACAGAAGAGTTAACTTTAGGTTTGCCTAAGGTAAAATGTTTCCTGAATACTACATGCCTTATCACCATGGTAACAACTCTAGAAGAGTTATTAAAGACAGGAGATAAGCTTAGTGAATTGAGGCCAATGTATTTAAGAAACTCAAAGAGCTCAGGAATGGTTTACAAAAGTGCATTCTATGTAAATATTAAAAAAAAAACATAGACAATAAAATTAAATTACTAGACACAGGAAAATAAAGCAAGAGAGTTATTAGCCATGCAATTAAAACATAATGAAAGTTAAATAAAATTTAAAAAAATAACCTTTCTAGTTAAACGCAACAAGGAGAAATATTTATGATCCAGAATACATAGCTAATGAATTACTATTACTCAACAGTATTTAGGGTAACTTAAAAAACAAAAACATCAAATGCATGAAGCAAAGATGGACACCAAGGAAGGACTGTATTTTCTGGACTAAAAGACTCACTTTTTCTCCCCAACAAGTGTGTGTGTGTGTGTGTGGGGGGGGGGGGGGGGTCCCTGCGTCTTATAGTCCAAATGCAGGGAGTTTCTGACTTGTGAAAGTCTGCCAATACAAACCTCCAACCGGCTAAAATGTCAGGGACTCCCTGTACTGGACCCATGCAGAGGTGGACACAGGGGGACAAGTGGAGGACACAGGGTGACACAAAGGGATTTGCAGAGGAGGACACAAGGGGACAAAAAAGGGGCATAGGGGAGGACAGAGGCGGACAGAGGAAGACACAGGGAGACACGAGAGGTACAAGGGGGCATGAGGTACAAAGGGAGCATAATCCACAAGATATTATTAACAGCAAAAGAAGAGAGTGAGTGCACACCAATATTTACGCCTGATACTAGATACTCATTAAGTGGTGCAATCATCTGAATGAACACAGAACACTACAGCAATCCAATTAGAAAAAGATTCCAGGAGCTCTCGCTTGTTCATCAAAACTTCCACATCTTTAATCCTTCATTTAAAAACAGGCAGGTGCGGAGGGAGGTCAACGATCGTTTCACCCAGCAATATGACCTTTTCCAAGACGGTCTTGAAAAAGCTCATAATACTGAGCGAAACGATCGTCGACCTCCATCCGCACCTCCCGTCTTCGTGCAAGTGCTGATAAGTGTTAATGTTTTTTACTAAGCCTGTTTTTTAAATGAAGGATTAAAGATGTGGAAGTTTTATTGATGAAAAAGCAAGAGCTCCTGGAATCTTTTTCTAATTGGATTGCTATAATCCACAAGATGCCCCTTCACCATGGATGCACTAGGTTTAGTATATATTTTTTACCCTTGTTTTTGTCCTCTAAACCTAGGTGCGTCTTATTGTCAGGTGCATCTTATAGTCTGGAAAATACGGTATATGACTTTCTAAAAACATTAAGGCTAGGTTCACAGTGCTCAGTTACGTTGCAGAAAAATTCTGCATGTCAACTTATTGCCCATACATTTCTATGGGCCTGTTCACAGGAACGGATTGAATGTTTCTAACTCGCTGCATGCAGGCTTTGTATTAAAATCTATGGCAGGTCTCCATTGCAGTTCTCAGTCATTATAACATGTGCGTTATGCAACTGACCACTGTGAATCCAGCCTAAAACTTCCATAAATTCAAATACAAACATTGGCTAAAATAAATTAAGCAATAACTAAAGAGAACATTTATAAAGCAATTGCTTCTTTGAAAACAAAGAAATCCCTGGGCACTGACTTCCTATACAAATGAATATTACACTATTATAAAACTTAATTCTTTCCCTATATTTAGCTAAGGCTTTAACAACAAATCCGCAATCATTCCAGGAGAAAATTAGTTCAATTGATAGCAACTTTATTGAAATTTGGGAAAGACTCCACAAAATCTAGTAATTTCCTTACCATCTACACTTAAAAATTCTAACCAGGTCAGTTTTGCAAATATCATCAGCCTCAGATGGGACACAGAGGGTGTTCATTGTTTGTTGGCATTCCAATGTTTTCTGTATGCAGATTGGGTTTGGGCACCCAGATTTCCCTTCACTGCCAGCTTTTATCATTACATTACCTAGAATACATTCAGAATGTATGACAATACCCCTATGGGAAGGTGGAATGAGAGTACTAAATAAATATACCGGTACTATAATTTTATTATGCAATTATAATGGAACAAACCAAATGCAGGAGGATTCCATCAAATGGAAAAATGGTCCTTAATAGAAAAACACTATCTTCCTGGTAATTTTTGGAGGTTTATAACTAACTATTATGCAATCATAATAGAACAAAGCAAAGCATTCCATCAGATAAACAAAATGGTCCTTAGCAAAAGAACCAAAAAAAAGAAAACTACCTTCCTAGTAATTATTTAAAGTTTATAACTAAAGATTAATTTTACAGTGATAAAGACTGTCACTGTCTAAAACCCATACACTCTATGTTTAGTAGAGGAAATTACAATGTATGCCCCTTCCCCTAAGAAATAGAAACTGTACCGGATTTGCTTGGGAACAAATAAGTTCCCTCCATATTGGGTTAATGGAGTATTAAGTAACAATTGTGTTAAATGTGTACCATATTTATACATGTTCTTTCAGGAAGGTATGCAGTCTCTGGTCCCATTAAGACGTCTTGTATAGGTAATTCTAATGCATTGTTTAGTAACATTGATGTACATTCCAGACAAAGTAACAGGTGTAAAACTTGGCCCTCACATCATGCTTGGAGCTAGTAAACTAAAATCTTTAAACCCTAAGATGCAAAAAAAAAAAAAAATATAGAACCAGAACTAGTCCTAAACAACTGAAAAACCTGAAGTCTCGAGGAGTTTGCAGAGGAAATGAGCTAACATTTCAGAAACTACATAACGTGTATAATTTAGCAAACAAAGGTTCTTTTAAGTTTTTCAAAATCACATTGCATTATTCTCAATTTCTTTTCTCCAGGTTCAGAAAAGTCAAATGTACTTGCTGGAGTACCAATTTTCAGATAGGAATATCTTTTCTTATTTCTGGGAATGCCTAAAGATTGCCTAAAGAGTTGGGGGGGGGGGGGACAACTCTTCAATTTCACCTTCCATCCTCAATAAGAGATTTCATAGGTATTTATAATGTGAACTATCTATGAATAGGAATCTATGCAGTACATACTAGTAGGACTACAAATTTAAGGGTATTGTGGTTCACTTGTGCACAAAATGTTACATTTACTGAATACAAAAAAATGATTAAAGAAAAAAAGTGGCAAAATCAATTTTGTATATTCCTTCTTCTAACTTTGACATATGTCGGGTTAGAAGGGTCCATGTGTGTAATGACGGATGTCCACCAGAGATACTCTGCACCCAGCCAAACTAGATTTTTACTCCCTAGTGTGCAAAACGTTCATCTCTTCAACCAATATCCTATTTATTTCAAATATGTTTGTCTCTCAAAATTATTGCACAGGCATTAAAATTGAGCATTAGTGGATTCAAGTGTTACTGAAAGTGCTGACCTGTAGAAAGGCTTTTATTGCGTATGGGAATTGAATGCACTGCTTATAAACATCCAATTAACATACAACTGCATGACCACTAGCGGCCAGTGCGGCCACCTCTCACTGGCATCTAGGGATGGTCAATGAGATGCAAATGCTTTCAAGTTC
The DNA here is from genome assembly GCF_040937935.1 of Hyperolius riggenbachi. Taxonomy (NCBI): domain Eukaryota; kingdom Metazoa; phylum Chordata; class Amphibia; order Anura; family Hyperoliidae; genus Hyperolius; species Hyperolius riggenbachi. The sequence continues at coordinate 234,218,231 of NC_090652.1, read as the reverse complement.
ATGCAGGATTATGTACAGTACATTTGTATGCAAATATATGCAGCTTGAAAATGGACTAATCACTTTAAACCTGGGTGGGACTTGATTGGTCGATTTTCAAGATGCATATATTTGCTCAAAAAATTACATGATCCTGCATGAACTCGGAACCATTTTTATCTCATTGATCATCCCTACTGACATCCATTTATCATAGACAATACATGTATTCCTCGGCCTGTTGATGGTGACTTGAATCTAGAAAAATAAATAAAAGGCCTATTTATAAAAATCATAAAACTAATGACAAAGAAGTTTGTCTTTTATGGCATATAGACCAATGACAGTAGCCCATCATACTTCTAAAACTTGTAAATTTTGAAGGATTTGCAGAAATGATTATACCTACATTCATGTTAAATGATAATGGATTGAAATGGTTGTGTTTATTTGCGCAAAGAATGTTGTTGTGCATTGGAATTGATTGCACACTGTTCATGAGTATTGTTTTAACAACTGCATTACTATACATGTCCACTAGAGTGCACTTGCCCCTCACATTCAGTCCTCATAGATACCCGTATTACATGCAGTTAGCTAGCTAAAAGATGAATCAAATCTAGAGAACTAACATTAATTCGAATTTTATGAATTGCATAATGACTATCCTCCACTGACATCAATGAACAGCTATTTTATATTCAAATGAATTTTAAATATGTTTGGATTTATTCCATATCCATCCAGAATTATTCTGAATAGGCAAATCTGACAACAGTGCATATTTACTGTATATTAATAGGAAGTATTTGAACTCATTGTATTAGCTACACAGAACATACTGTAATAGTGTTTTCTCGGGACTGAAAGTGCTAGGTGCATAAATGTAATAGTGAGTAGAATGAATGAATAGATACATGCAAGACATTGCTCAATGTGTAGTGGGCAGATGCTCATGCATACCTATGGAAGCAGATACATAATCATGCAAGCCTAGTCCAGTGCCAGAATGGATTCAGGCATTGCACACGCTAGTTTTTTAGGCACCTGGAGTTCAGACAATCCATGTTAAAAATCAGAGTTTCTCAAACCTGTCCTTGTGACTCTCCAACGTTGCAGGTTTTGTAGGCAACCTCACCTATGCACAGGTGGGGTAATTAGTGTCTCAGATTCATGGAATCCATCTAGCTGAGACACTAATTTCCCCACCTGTGCATAGGTGAGGTTACCCACAAAACATGCAGTGTTGGGAGGTTTGAGAAACCTTGCTGTATGTAAACACTTCAAAATTTCTAGTGCATAGACATGCTAAACTAGAACTGAAGAAGACACCTGGAAGTGTCCATTAGTTATGGTTTGCTTTCTATCTCCAAGATACAGCAGAAGAACCAGGTGAGAGTCATATCAGGGGAGTCTGTATGGGTTTTTGGAGGATCTTTATCATCTATAAACCTTTTGAGGCATATACTAAAAAAAAAAATTAATCAAATCTCCACAAATAAAAAAAATCCATACCTGAATCTATCAGAATGTACAATGTGGGTGACATCTAGGGCCATATGTAATTCATAATCTCCAAAGCTTTCTACCAGGAGATATTTTTTCATCTTCTGTTTTGATTAACGTTTTCAATTGAAAAAGTACTACAACTCATTTGAAAAGTACTGTCAAAATTATGGTATATTTCTTGCTTAGTAATGGCTTAAAAGGCTTTAAATACTTAAAAGTATTTTCTGGCTTGGTAATGGCTTAAAAGACATTTTATTACTGAGGTGTAAAAATTTCACCAGGAGAAAACTTAGGAGAAAAAGTGAATTGCATATGGCCCCTAGTGGTGAAAGAATAATGTCTTATGTGCACCATTTGATTTACACAGTGCAGCCAATTTAAAGGACAAATAGGTTGCCTGGAAACCGCAAATATTTGTTTCTGGAGTAACAGCATATTCAGATTTCCACAATTATAAAAGTGAAGATATGGCTTGATTACCAGTTTATAAAGGCCTATGGCATGCCATTCAATAACATTTTTCTTCAATTATCTATTTTGTTATACTACTTACCTTCTGCCCCACAGTAAAGCCGATCTGTGAAGAAAAAATAAATCACAATTCTTGGGCAGGTTACATTGCACTTACTGATTTAGGGAGCCATATTGCATGACTATGTAATAACCAGTTCACTAACTGGGCTGTACACTGATAAAACATTCTGCTGCTTGCAATCAGTGCTGCTGTCATATGATTAAGGACAGATACAAGACTGAAACATGTTAGCGATTGTATGATGCAGGTCTGAAGAAATAAAGAACCATTGTACTTTCTAGGTAGGCCATGGACTGAACTTTTCTATGTTTAAAAAAATATGCTGAGCTAAATATTAGCCCTGCACTCCCTGCAGGGTTTGAGCTAGGGAGGGGGAAGGTACTATCATGTGATACGGCTGCAGGGGAAAGTTCCTGTCTTTTAACACACCACATAGAAGTATGGTCTTCAACGTTAGATGTGACTAATCTATTGAAGCAGAGCAATTTTAACTGTATTTCTGCTTTAACTGCAGACAAATATGTGTATGCGCAAAATAATTAGGTTGCTTCTCTAATTTCGTATGTCCCATTAGGACTCCCAGGACCCCCCCCATACATACACACACACACACACACACACACACACACACAAACACAGAAGCATGCACATTCTCTTCCTACTGCATGGCAAACATTATATTCTCCCACCTTGACCTAAAACGCCCTTTGCTTACACACAGCACAGCACTTGAGGCTTGACTTTACCCAGGGATAGGAGGAAGCGTTACACTTGCAATGGAAGGATTAATGCTGTTCCACCCATAATATACAGTATGTGTATGTCTGGTGGGTCACTGCCTGTAATGAAGAAGGGGAGGAGGTTCACGGGTCCATGATGTGTAGCGAACCTCCTCTTCTCTATGACACCTTTGTCTGCATAGTTCCTACAGAGTTTGCATTTATATAACCAGTTGGCATGTTATGCCTCACATAGAAAATTAGGAAGGTAGCAATGTTCCTACAATATTCAAACAGGAAAGGTTTTATTTTTAATTCCAACTCCTTTTTTGGTCCCCACAAGTGAGTGAGCTGCTCTGCAGCTTTATCGCTGAAAGCTTGGCGGGTCTATTATGAGTATGAGTAAACTGTTTACTTTTTCTTCCTCGTTTGCTTTTCTTTCACACTTCCACCACTTCCATGTTGTGTTATTTTTCTTTATTTGCTAATACAGTCTTTTTTTATAATATTGCCCATTTAATGCTGATATCTGTAATCGGATGTTGATCTTGGATCTAATACTACTATAATCGGATCTAGTACTACTATCTAAGAGGAGTAGTGAGTTGGGGATGGGGATAATTACTGATGCAGTGTCTAGGGACAGGCACAAGTTGAGACACCAAAATGTCTCCAGGCATCCTGCTGCTCACAGCTCCATGCTGCTGCCTGCACAATGAGACACCTCACCCCCTTTCTTTCTTGGCTACAGCTGACTTTGGATGTAGAAGCAGCGTGTGTACAGAGAATGGAGCACAGGTATGAGCATTGCGCTGTGCCTCTTCTGTGTGCTAGTAAAGAAGGACATTGGAACTTTGCAGAAAGCTTGATTCCACCCTTCCTTACAGATGACAGCTGTCATCACTATTATCAGTATTCACTGGCTGCCGGAACTCCAAACTGAATATGCTGCAGAGGCCAATGGATACAGATAACAATGCTTATAATCAGCTAGTGATAGGAGAAAAAGCACATAGGGAGGTCTGGACGGATAAGCAAAGTGAATACTTCCTGGTGTCGGGCTGCTAATGTCAAAACCCACTTAAATCCAATTACCTCTATCTCTCACTGAAATGTGTCTCCCTCTCCCCCATATTTTCTCACATTCTCTCCATGGTATAGCCACTTTCCCCTTTACTCCAAAACTCTTCCACAGTGCAATATGCCTTTGTATTATCTTAGTATAGTCCCACAAAGTAGAATATTGCAAACCTGGTCAGGTATGTCTCACCTGTTTCTGTGTCCTGTGTGTGTGTCTCTCTGTATCCCTCATTCGTGTGTCTCATGCTTCCCTGTCAGCGTGGAACTGAATCTGTGGAGCAGAGTGATTGTGGGAGGAATTTTTATACACCCACCGAGAGCTCTTTAGCCTAGAAACTGCCCTGCATATACAGTGGCTTGCAAAAGTAATCGGCCCCCTTGTACTTTTCCACATTTTGTCATATTACTGCCACAAATATGAATCAATTTTATTGGAATTCCACGTGAAAGACCAATACAAAGTGGTGTACACGTGAGAAGTGGAACGAAAATCATACATGATTCAAAACATTTTTTACAAATCAATAACTGAAAAGTGGGGTGTGCGTAATTATTCAGCCCCCTTTTGTCTGAGTGTAGTCAGTTGCACATAGACATTGCCTGATGAGTGCTAATAACTAAATAGAGTGCACCTGTGTGTAATCTAATCTCAGAACAAATACAGCTGCTCTGTGACGGCCTCAGAGGTTCTCTAAGAGAATATTGGGAGCAACAACACCATGAAGTCCAAAGAACACACCAGACAGGTCCGGGATAAAGTTATTAGGAAATTTAAAGCAGGCTTAGGCTACAAAAAGATTTCCAAAGCCTTGAACATCCCACAGAGCACTGTTCAAGTGATCATTCAGAAATGTACAAGATACAGAGGCGCCAAAAGAATAAAAGGTAATTAAATGAACTTAAAAAACCAAGGGCCATATTCTATTGCTGAACTCGCCAGCGCTAAGCACTGGCGAGTTCTTAACTTAGGCGATGGGGGCATCGCCTAATCTAATAAAACTTTAGACCCCCCCAGGCGGAAAAGAACTCGCTTGGGCGATATAATCGCCCAGCGAGTTCTTAACACCGAATCCAATTACCCTTATCATGTCTCCGGGAAGCGATGCTTCCCGGCAGACATGAGCGTTAGCTTAGACCTGCAAAAAGCAGGTCTAAACTAGCTAACGCACGTCGTCGCCGCTGCATCTGGGGGTCTCCTTTAATAAGGAGACCCCCAGAGCTCTCCGTCGGGTCGCCGCACAGTTTAGAAGCCCCCGCGCAGCTCTGCACCGGCACCCCTGCATACATACCGCCGCAGATCACCCGCCGCCTCTCGCCGCAAAATCCGTCGCGTAATTACAGTGTATCTAACACTGTAATTACTGTCGGCATAGAAGGAGCCCGGGCAAAGCATCTTTGAATCTGCAGCCTGGGCTCCCCATTGGTCCGCTGTCTAAACCAATAAAATGGCTCAGACAGCGGAGAGCTCTGGGGGTCTCCTTATTAAAGGAGACCCCCAGATGCAGCGGCGGAAGATGGAGGCGGGTGAGTGCGCATGTGTGGGGAGTGAGGCCGTGGTGCTGATGGACAGCACCACAGCGTAAACCTCACTCCCCATCGCTCGGTAAAAGGGAGCATCGCTCAGGCTTTCGCCTGAGTAATGCTCCCTAACGATCGGCCATCGCGCGAAGGATATGGGCAATAGGATTTGCCGGTAATCCTCGCGCGATGGCAAGGTGATAAGTAGCTCGCATCTGCAAGCTACTTATCACCTTGAATAGGATATGGCCCCAACTGGTTAAACAGAGGAGGCAGTGGTGGTCTTACCCCCTCCAAACAGACACAGGCAAGGACTGCGATTCAGACAGTTAACAATTTATTCGGAACTCCAAAAAACAATGCAACGCGTTTCACGGGCCATACATCACGCTTCCTCAGGCAAAATACAGTAGGAGTCACAGCATCTGTATTATATCAGCGAGCTTGGCGCCTCTGTGACAGACAGAGGCGCCAAGCTCGCTGATATAATACAGATGCTGTGACTCCTACTGTATTTTGCCTGAGGAAGCGGGATGTATGGCCCGTGAAACGCGTTGCATTGTTTTTTGGAGTTCCGAATAAATTGTTGACTGTCTGAATCGCAGTCCTTGCCTGTGTCTGTTTGGAGGGGGTAAGACCACCGCTGCCTCCTCTGTTTAACCAGTTGGTTTTTTAAGTTCATTTAATTACCTTTTATTCTTTTGGCGCCTCTGTATCTTGTACACTGCATTGAGTCCACCCTGGGTGGAGGGTTGTTACCCTATTTTCCTGTCTACAGAGAGCGACTTTTTATTCCTGAGTGGGGTCAGGATTGTTCACCCCACCTGCCTATATAGTGGTTGCCTATTGGTAACCCTGGTTTGTAAGTATAATTTTAACTTCTCATTTATTTTGTTGTCCCCAAGACGAATTACACTATTGGGGCTCTTGGTGTCCCTCTGCTTTATGATCATTCAGAAATGGAAGGAGTATGGCACAACTGTAAACCTACCAAGACAAGGCCGTCCACCTAAACTCACAGGCCGAACAAGGAAAGCGCTGATCAGAAATTCAGTCAAGAGGCCCATGGTGACTCTGGATGAGGTGCAGAGATCTACAGCTCAGGTGGGGGAATCTGTCCATAGGACAACTATTAGTCGTGCACTGCACAAAGTTGGCCTTTATGGAGGAGTGGCAAGAAGAAAGCCATTGTTAACAGAAAAGCATAAGAAGTCCCGTTTGCAGTTTGCCACAAGCCATATGGGGGACACAGCAAACATGTGAAAGAAGGTGCTCTGGTTAGATGAGACCAACATGGAACTTTTTGGCCAAAATGCAAAACGCTACGTGTGGCGGAAAACGAACACTGCACATCACTCAAAACACACCATCCCCACTGTCTAATATGGTGGTGGCCGCATCATGCTCTGGGGGTGCTTTTCTTCAGTTCTTCAGCAGGGACAGGGAAGCTGGTCAGATTTGATGGGAAGATGGATGGAGCCAAATACAGGGCAATCTTGGAAGAAAACCTCTTGTAGTCTGCAAAAGACTTGAGACTGGGGAGGAGGTTCACCTTCCAGCAGGACAACGACCCTAAACATAAAGCCAGGGCAACAATGTAATGGTTTAAAACAAAACATATCAATGTGTTAGAATGGCCCAGTCAAAGTCCAGATCTAAATCCAATTGAGAATCTGTTGCAAGATCTGAAAACTGCTGTTCACAAACGCTGTCCATCTAATCTGACTGAGCTGGAGCTGTTTTGCAAAGAAGAATGGGCAAGGATTTCAGTCTCTAGATGTGCAAAGCTGGTAGAGACATACCCGAAAAGACTGGCAGCTGTAATTGCAGCAAATGGTGGTTCTACAAAGTATTGACTCAGGGGGCCGAATAATTACGCACACCCCATTTTGCAGTTATTGATTTGTAAAAAAATGTTTGGCACCATGTATGATTTTCGTTCCACTTCTCACGTGTACACCACTTTGTATTGGTCTTTCACGTGGAATTCCAATACAATTGATACATGTTTGTGGCAGTAATGTGACAAAATGTGGAAAACTTCAAGGGGGCCGAATACTTTAGCATGCCACTGTATACAGTACATATAATGTTAAAGCGGTATGGTCATCATATTTCATCTATAGTCTAAAGCAATGAACACAGCATAAAATGTAGACGGATCTGACTGCTTTTTAAGAATTAAAATAAATGCTTTACACATCATTTAGCTGCTAATTGATAAGACTACCTTTGCCGGCCAAAAATATCAGATTGAGCTGGAAGTGACTGTGTAAACATGGCAGAAATATTTCTGAGGTATCCAGGGGGAGCAGACAACGTTATCTCCTTTATTTGCTCACTAATTACTTCTCTAGGATTACATCTCATAATTTGTCCCGCAGCTGGCAATGATATCAGTTAGCTTCAGTGAGGTGCAAATATGCATTCAAAAGATATCAGAGCAGTCTTATAGTGTGTTATATTCATTTTTAGTGTGTTTAATGTTTTGGTGGTAAACATGTTTTGATGATACCACTTTAAAGACTTGAAGTTACACAGATAAGCATTTCTTACATTTCAGTGTATTTCATTTTCTTTGTAACCACATAAACTTTTTTGTAAGCAGTTAGTGTTGCAGCACATTTAAAAACTCTTGAACACACAGAAGTTTGTACCATATTTTATTGAATTTCATTTATATTAAATTAAAAATATATTTCTGACAGATTCATTTAACAAAAATGCAGGACAAGTTTCAAATTGTTTAGCTTTGATGATAATGGCATGAAGATAAAGCAAAGTGATGCTGGACTTTTGTCCTGAGAGAGAAAGAGAGAGAGTTGAGCGCACATTCTTCAAGCTCTGCTTGATGCTAGATGCATCACTTTCCGGCTCCCAGTGTGTGCGCATCAACTCAGCCCATTCACAGATGTTTCTGAGTCTGTTTCGAGTTACTGGGGTCACATGCAGCTCTGCTGGGTGTTTGAACACCAAGAATGAACTAGTCTTTATATAGTTCATTTAGTAATTGAAGCCCATTAATTCACATCAGCATCTGACCTAATGTCCCAGTCTAAACTTTTTTCTTTAATAAATAATGTGCTGCCTGACAGCTGGCGAGTGGCAACACACACAACTAACGGGTTTAATCTAGCGGTTCATTAGTGACTACCAGTCCAGCACACACTGCTAGTTTCCAGCTTCAGACAGGAACAAGGTCATGCTACAATTCAATAAACTAACCAAAGAGTGAAGTACTTAGCACACACTGAGGAGACCTATTACTACCAAACAAAATGTGTTTTTACTTTAAGTGTTACTGTCGGGCATGAAATTAAAAATAAATTCTTTATTTGTATCTGGTAAACAAGTAATAAGGATGCTAACCAGGCAATCCAAAAGTTAAAGTCACTATTACTGTTCTTGTAGATAAATAACCATCCCCCAGTTTACCTGACTCTTATTTGGTACACACAAAATTTGGTACACAATAAGGAATTTACAGGACATGCTGGGTTGTCCTTTTTTGCTGCTCTACTTCCCCTCAGCCTTAACTATTGCAGCCTGATTGGCTGAAGCCTCTTTCCCTCCTGTTTCCCCCTCTGACACCTCTGTTCCTCTTCGATAGGCCAATATTTCTCATGCTGAGACAATGCACTATCTATAGTGAAGGGCATGCAAATTAGGCAGAGGAGAGTAAGGGAGGAAATTACATCAGAATTGGCTTCAAAATAGCCACAGTTAATATGAGAAATGCTAAAAAGGAGTTTCTGTTTTCTTACTGCAGAAAAATCACTAAAATCAAAACATGGACAGTGCAATACACATGTTATGTAAGTAGAGCAAATATTTATCTACTTATATATGTGTTTATTTTCTGAGATAGTATGGTGGACAGCTCCTCTTTAAGATAGACCAGCACAGGGTCAAGTCTTCTTGTTTGTCATGGACACTGTACTTTATCTCTTTGCAGGTTTGTTTTTTATTAAATCATCCCATTTGTGTGGATCAAGTGAGATATGTGCGAGTTAAAGATGGTGTTTTTTTTGTTTGCTTGTTTTGTTTTTCTTCTGGTTGAACTTGATGGACCGATGCACTTTTTAAACCAAACTAACGCTGTAACTATGTGTGATGGCTTCCATGGGTTACTGTGACATGCACATCTTCACAGGGGATTCTCTAAGATAATTTAAACTAAAGAGTTTCCCAAGATCAAATTCTGTATTGTAATTTATTTCTAAGTACCCTTTCTTTGCTTAGAATCTGCTTGCTTTGAAAGACCGATAGAGCTGGATTTTCAGTTTCTGTAAAGATGTAAAAGACTATGGCCCATATGCAATTCATTTTTTCACTTGAGTTATCTCCTAAGAGATAATTTTCATATTCTCTGTAAATTAAATTTTCAACATTTTACAATTGAAAAAGTACCCAAAAATTGGTGAAAACGTACTATCAAATTTATTTTGAGTTTTTTCTTGCTTACTGCTGGCTTAAAAGGCATTTTATGACAAGTTGTAAAAATATCACCTAGGAGAAAACTTAGGAGAAAAAAGGAATTGCATATGGGCCCATATGCCATGTAATGAGTAAGATTAGAAAATTCCACAGCTCATACTACTGGTAAAAGTGCTGGATCCACACATTGGGCTTGATTCACTAAACTGTGATAAGACAAATATCACACATTATCAAAGTTATCCACACGTTATCAAACATTACCTTAGTTATCTCTCGTTATCAAAAGTTAAAACATGTTATTAAAGTTATCAAAGTTAACACGCCTTATCAGAGTAGCATAGTGAGCGCTACGAACGTATGCCTGCTAATTGACAATGGCATTCGCCCTGCGGGTTCGTAGCGCTCGCTATGCTACTCTGATAAGGCATGTTAACTTTGATAATGTGTGATAACTTTTAATAACGTGTGATAACTTTGATAAAGTGTGATATCTTTGATAAGGTGTGATATTTGTCTTATCACGGTTAAGTGAATCAAGCCCCTTGTGTGGTCTTTGACAATTATTCAATTATCCTTAAAGCTGTAATGCTGGGAATACACAATGAGTTTTTTGGCAGATTTACTGGCCGATCAATTTTCTGATCATTTTTCTGATTGATTTCCATTCACTATTATGAGAAAATTGATCAGAAAAATGATCAAAATCAGATCAGACCTGTGGGATATTATCTATCAAGCCATCTATCTGCCGAAAAAATTTGTTGTGTATTTCAGCATAAGTCAAGTAATTAGTTCCATAGTTCACTTTTAGACTGATTTAAGGGACATTCATTAAACAGGTGATCAGGGAGTCTATGAAGTAATAAAGGGTACTTTACTGATAACTTTTGGAGGAGGGTAAACCAAAATGACAAGGCATAAATAAAAAAAGTTATTCTTGTCTAGCGTGCAAACAAATATAAGTTATTATAATATGGAATTGCCCTTGGTTAACTGGGCAAAATTCCAATCTAGCCTCAAAGTGGACCTAAAGGAAAAATTTCAAATTACAAAAGGACCAGAATGACAATCACTATGATTGTTCCCTCACCTACTGATCTGATGCAGTAGCCGCAGCTTATTCCTCTATTCAACAACAGGGAAAAACTGTAGCAGTCTAGTCTTAGAATGTTCCATATTGTGATTGGTCTGGCACCTTGGGTGACACTCTACTCCCTTCCTGTTATCACACCTTCTGGCCTTTTGTAAAAGATCCCTCCCATCAACCTATTACACTATCTTCCAGCAGTCTACGCAAGGCCTGAAAGCTGGTAATGCTCTCTGTTTTGAGAAGGTAAGGGGGTGGTTGTGTTAGAGAGTAGCTAACCAAGAAAACCTGGATTTAGTAGCAAAAAAGGTCAGTTTTTAAATATGTATTCATGCTACTCTATTAAAATGTTGGATGCCTGTGACACTAGAGGTCCACTTTAAGTTATGTAAAGAAAGTTGCACTGATAACATCTTAATTTATGAGAGCTGGGCAAGAAGATATGTAGATAGAGTTGTAGCTTACATTAGCTATGACAATATATTTTGTGTATGATAAATGGAATGTGTTTTAATAATTTTTATATTAATAATATACATTTTAATAAAAAATAAAAGGCAGGAGATTATTTTTGTTTCAGCAAGATCCCCAGTATCTGGGACAGGCAGGGATTGCCTACTGCTAGATACATGTGCTTACAGGAAATACTCACCGATCCTCCAGGTTCCATCTTTTATGCATCCTGCAGCTCCCAGGGGCTTTCTGGTTCTCAGTGTACAGCTCCTGGTGTGTCACCACACCCACATTGGGTCACGTGACATGAAGTGGAGCCATGCATTGACTCCAGAAAGCTGCTTGGAGGTGCAGGATGCATAGAAGATGGTGCCTGGATGATCGGTGAGTATTTCCTTCTTTAACCCCTCCCCCCAAAAAAGATGTGCCACTTAGTTGAGACTTGAGGTTGCCTGAGTTCCGAATAACGGGGACTTAGCTGTACTATGCTTTAGTAGAAATGGTTCTCTTTGAACAGAAAAGGCTGTATTTCCATAATGTATGGTCTCTATCTATCATCTAGACATATCGTGGTGCTAAACACTTTCCACTCACTGTCCTACTCCCACCCATTATCCTGGTATACTATATTGTGTTGTGCTAAGCCCATCCATGCCAATCTTACAGAATTATTTGAAGTACCAGGATTTATGGACGGAGATATCATTCCAACAGGATTAATATGAGCCCCACAATGAGTAAAACGTAATAATTATACTGAATTGGCACCACAAAATTTAATGGGATAACTTGGCATATCTCTTGTTGGATTTTGGACTTTGAAAAGTCCATCTCCGAAAGCCATTGGGGCACATTCACAAAAGTCCAGTAAAGATTTTGAGCACAAGGAGCACACAACAATTTTACGTTGAATTACGCTGACAAAGTAAGTCATAATTAGAGCATGAGCTACGAGAGCTACACAACTAACCTGATGCGCGTAACCGTAAACTTAGTCGTGTACTCCTGGCCTTTTGTGAATTGTTACATTGTTCCATTGTTAGAAGCAAGAACAGTTCTGCTGAACATTGTAGATAAAACACCCAGGAAGATCTAAGTGACCCCCTCATTTTAAACAAAAGTATACAATTAGAAGGAAATAACCAGTGAGTTAAAATGTGGCCCCTTTACTCCACATGCTGTAAAACCTAATCAACAATACATTGCTCAGCTGGCAGAACTTAAGTACACCTTCTGGCAAAAAGATTTTCCATCAAAGTGTTCCCAACTCAGTCATGTACTCTTGTAGTACTCTCCATTTATGCTAATACAATTGGAGAATGCACACATTTACATACTTTATTCATAGACTTACATTTTGTGTTGTGCGTATAATGTGCACTACTTTGTAGTGTTGCATTGCACAGCACACACGTAAGCTATAATATGAAAGTCTATAGATCAGGAAGTGGAAGTTCCACTAGCAAATGAAATCTACTAGCTGCCAATCCATTGTCCAGTAGTTATATTAATCTCCTGTCAGGCTAACTGATCACCAGCTAACTGCTTTCAAGTGTAACTTTTCACTTCCTGGGTGAACACAGATTTCTGGGCAATGGTAATGTTCCTCGCTCATCTATATGAACATCATACAGTAAACCAATTACTTTCTTCATGTGCAATTAATACAATTTACATAATCTCGGCAACAATTAAAGGTTATCAATGGAGCACAGGGGCAACACGTTTCCCCATCTAAGATGAGGGCCAACATAAAGGAGCAATGCATTGTTGAGCTCAGAATGTGCACTGTGGTTAAAGAGTAGAAGCAGAAATCCCCAATAATGGTTTTAAATTTACCTGAGAGATCCTTGGAGATGATCTGACTTCCACCAGACCTTCTGAAGATCCTTCTGAGATACTTCAAACTGTCCTTATTGATAGCTAACAAACTCTTAATTAGTTGACCATCAGGACATCTAAAGGTTGGTGATCATACAGGACACACCCCAAGGCCTCCCTAACTTATATGAATTGAAATATGGTAGATTAATGTAAGCAGCAGTCGAGACTGCTATAAGTGCACTCATACAATACATTAGCAATGGATCAAGTCACAACAACTAGTACAACAGTAATAAAAATCTCCCTCACATTAAAATTACAACATAAAGGATAAAAATGTAAGAAATAATACTATATTAAAATTATAAACAAAACCTTATATGACCCATCATCAGCAAAGAGGATTCTACTGTTATTATGTCACTCTTGGCAGAAGACAGGTCTACGTGCGAGGGCAGGGAACAGTCCTTCATTGTAAAAATACATGAACCAAAGGGGATTTCTTTGCAAAAGAACAGTAGGGTGCACGCGGGTGAAGATTAATCAAAGCCAGTGCAAGAATTAAACAAGCCACACCAAAGGAATCACAGCTAATGTAAAAAAATGGTACCAAATATGAGCAGCAAAGAAAACAAATGGAGAGAAAGAACTAAATCCACAGGCTGTACAGAAATATATACAAATCAAATCAAAAAGAGCAGCTATGTTCCAAAAGAAGATGTCTCATGAATGAAGAAAATGCCCACCCATATATACAAATTCAACTGGCTGTATCTCTGACAAGCTATAAAAATACTATTCACATTTTCTTAGTAACATACAATTTTGTTAAGTTTCAGAAAGGCAGCTAGATATGAGAGCAGAAGCAGAGATAAACAATGGTGCAACAGACCCAACTGAGTTTACTGTAGCACAATCATCTTCCATCTAGAGATTTGTTTTAGCTCATTCTGGATCAACATCTTAAGATGAGAGTAGGGTGGATTTTATTGTCTTATCTTATCTGTTTTCAATTTATTGCATTCGTTAGTATGTTGGTTATTGTGCTACACAGTACGTATGTTGTCCTTATTTCCTTGGCTATATAAAAAGATTTTCCAGTCTAGCCAACTTCCTCTTGGGTTCTCCTAACCTCACTGTTGAGTTCTCCCTTCCACCTTAGACTTATTGACAACCTCCACAAACTTCATTGATGGTTTTTTCGACAGAATGCCTTAGAGGAAGTTCCAAGGTGAACAATGCAGCACTAGATTTAAAGAGAACCTGTACTGAGTAAAATTATTTAAAATAAACACATGAGGTAACTTCAAATGAACATTACATAGTTACCTTGCCATCAGTTCCTCTCAGAAGCTCACCATTTTCTTCTTACAGTGATCCCTTCCAGTTCTGACAACATCTTGTCAGAACTGAAATATATCAGTTGCTGTCAGTTATATATCAGTAGCTGTCAGTTACAGCTGAGAGGAGAACTGATGTGTCCATGTTTCCCTATGGCTCAAGTGGGCGATGTTACAGTTTAACAGTGTGCTGACCAGGAAGCTGTTATGGGGTATTGGCCATTTTCAAAATGGAGGACGGAGAATTCCCTTGATTACAGCTGACAAATGGGACGCAGGAGAGGAGAAAGAGATTGAGGAGTAGACTACACGGGGGGTAAGTATGACTAGTGTATGTTTATTTTGACTTTATTTTCAGTTCAGGTTTTCTTTAAAGGGGAACTGAAGTAAGAGGTATACGGAAGCTACCATATTTATTTCCTTTTAATCAATACCAGTTGCCTGGCAGCCCTGCTGGTCTATTTCTCTGCAGTAGTATCTGAATAACACCAGAAACAAGCATGCAGCTAGTCTTGTCAGATCTGACTTTAAAGTCTGAAACACCTGATCTGCTGCATGCTTGTTCAGGGGCTATGGCTAATAGTATTAGAGGCAGAGGATTTGCAGGGCTGCCAGGCAACTGGTATTGCTTAAAAGGAAATAAACATGGCAGCCTCCATATACCTCTCGCTTCAGTTCCCCTTTAAGCAAGCACTTTGCCATTGTATGTAACCTCGTTAACATATTTCTTAAAGAAAATGGCTAATGTTGGTTTGAAGCCTTTTTTAGATAGCTCTCTTGACATTCTGGAACATGCATTATCTAACATCTAGCTACAATGTGTATTGTGTAAATGATTGTGGTGGTTGCAACTGTCAGCAGGAAAAATGAGTTACTTTATGCACATAAAGATTTTCCACCTTTTTACTAGTACTACAAGGATGTTTCATGCTTTTATTGTCACTGTGGTGTTAGATTTAACTAATTCAGGAAACTTACATGGAATATATCCTAACTTAGATAATCTTTTACTTTTTGAATTTGACAATAACTGCGAGGAGGAGCACAACGGATAATAAATATGTATTTTGCATTGTTTTTCTAGTGAACACTACAGTTAACGTTACCTAAAGCTATTGCTTTCAGGTTAGTTGATGGCTAAGATGTACAAAAAAAATGTACCCAGAAAGGTGACAACATAAAATAGTTTAAATGCACTCCATTAGCCATGAAAACATAATATTAAAATTATTAATCATACTAAAGACTGGGTAAAAGAAAAACAAAAACTTTCCTTACAAGTTAGGGAATTGCTTCTGATGCTGAATAATCCAAATGTTGAAACGAGGGGAAATATAAAACAATCGAGCGTTTAAAGTAAGATGATTAAAATCCAAAATCTCATTATGTGCCTCTTAAAACAGCAATCAAGTGCATAAGGGAAGCCTCTAAGTTTATGTATTAATCTTTACAAACATAAACGGCTTCCTATAATATTGCCAGCTTCCAGCTTTCTCCTTTATAAAGTATACCATATTTATATAAGGTTTATACACGATTTATTTTTTATTGGTATTGCTGCCAGTTCTGTATTCATTCATTCTTCTCTTTATAATATCCATAACTCCATAATAAACAGTGTTTATCAAGACACCTTATTGAATGTCACTCTATTCCAAGTACTTACAGTATGTACAGTGATTACCTGTACCCCCAATCACTATAAATAAAAATTGTTTTTGATAAATATATTTAGTTTTACAAGTTACAAATAAATATTTAGTACTGTTAAACATATACTTAGGGGTTTATTCATGTAACCCGCAGGCAGTGCACCTCAATTTTACCAGTGCATACACAAGTTACGCAGTGCATAGCGCAAATAGTGCAACTCACATTACCTAAGTAATGCGTATGCTGCTAGTGAACTACTTGCAAGCTTTTCACAATAAACCCCTTAGTTTCTAAAACTTAACACTCTTTGTATATACAGTAATTACTTGATCAAGCTGAAATAACCCTAGACCTATACTATACTATGTAGAGTAAGTATCCACCCATTAAGAACTTGTGGTTTACCACCAAAACCAGATATTAGATTCTCTTCGTAAATGTGTATCAATATCTTTATATATGTTTACGGCTAGGGCACCAATATAGCATTCGGCCCTGTATCTTTCCTACATCATTTCCAAAAACAATGTATCAAACTAACAAGTGTTGATTCGGGTAATACCTTTAATGACAAATTGCACATAGTTTTTATGAAAGCTTTCAAAAATGTAAGTTTTTTCTTCAGGCATGATACAGAACTGGATCAGGACCATATAGTTCTTATCCAGTGCTGTATCTTGCCTAAAGAAGAAACTTTAAGTTTTGAAGGCTTGCAAGAAAACTATGTGCAGTTAGTCATTGATGGCAACCTGGATCCACAATTTGTGGGTTGATATCAGCATAACGACTAACACCAGTCCATGCCTTACTTGCTCTACAAAGTATTACTATTTCCATGTTTAAGAACAGGACTACATTCCACCCTTGCATATCCATGGCCAGCATTTAGAGGCTCAACTTATAAAAAAGATTTAACTATTTATTAGATGCTTCACTTTCATATTTAGCTGCCATTCTAGGTTAGAGCTGCTCTATTTATTTCTTACACATAAGAACTTGCAATTCAGCTGCACTGTAGATTCTTCCACAAGGTGTTGGGATATTTTAATATTTCGACCCATTTTACAGTAGTACTCATAAATGCTACATAATATTTTGATATCGATAGTGCAGTGGGGGACTGCACTACATAAATACCTCCATGATTTATATTGAGTTCACTGGGATGCATTCGATTTCCAAAAATGCTTTTATGATAATTGCTTTTTGCCTTAAAATCTCACATTGTTAACTTGAATCACATCAGAAAAGTCCCCAACGTGTATCCTTTCAAAGTCCATTGTTGCCCAGCCTTAGGCAAGGGTTAGCCATTAGTTGTATTAAACCCACTTCGAGCTGTCCAGTGGGATGGAGATTTCACCTGATCCTTCTAAACAAATCCAAAGGCTTCACAACATGCATTCTGGTAGACATCAGTAGAACTTCCTCGTCATGAATGGTGCTAAGCAGCTGGCAGTGTTAATGCAGAGAAATGTATGCACAAGAAGAAGATGACGAGTATGGAAACAATAGTTTGGCACTGCAGGTATCTTATCTTCTGTGAGATTGCTCTGAGATTATTCAAAGCATCATACAATGTGCTCCTCAGCTTGAACCCAAATATATATTTATACTGTGTACAGCTCTGAAGTCCACTAAGTAACCATAGGTTTGATATGTATAGGACTGAGAAGCGAAAGGCCAAGACTGCTTAACATTGTGCGCAGATGTAATTTACAGTAATATGGTCATTGCCAATACTTTACTTTAAGAGAGCATCAGTTGCAAAACCATATGTCACAAAGTCACCAGAGCACTCTCAAATCCCATTTGTGATCTGATTCAGGTCGTTCCTCAGCTCCCATCATAAACACATACTTGTCAGCATGGAGGCCCTATATGGCAACCACTATTTGGCAAAGATATTATGAAGATGGTTTCATTTTAGAGATCTGTGTGATTTAGCTTTAAATTCACATAGGTCCATTGCTTTATATGTAATACTGTAATGTTAATATACATGTGCTTACATTTCTACACACTGTACAAGGACCAATCACATGGAACTATGGCATTTAGATATGCAAAAGAGCAAAAACAAAATGAAAAAAAACAAAACAGCTAAAAACAATGAGACATACAATCTGTACTTTCTGTGCTTCTAAGATATTTAACCCTCCAGAAACAAAATGTAAAATTCAATCAACTATAACATATAGATGAAACAAATAAAACGTTATCAAAAATGGTTATTGTGTTCATATAATAGCATTGTCCTTGGTTTCATTTTTTTTTCTTTTTTGTAAAGAACACTTTGCCCACTTATAAGATATCAGGTTCTCTAAATAAGGTTGAATCAATAGAACACTGCAGACCAGTTGTTCTAGATGTAGTAATCCGAATATCTGTAACTTACTTTCCTAACTGGCAGAAGGTGGGATAATAATGAACAGAAAGGGTAATTATCCAAAACTAAAAGGCAAACCACGGGAAGACCAAAGAAGAACCTAAGCCTCTATCTATCAATATGAAATATTCACATACGGTTGTCAGACATGACAGCTAAAGTCTACTGATACTGAAAAAAATTATAGAATATGTAATAATCCTGGGCCTGATCTTTCCAGACTGAAGGAACTAGGAGCATCTAGATAACTCATTATTTCTCAGCAGATTACCTATTGTCTTAATGGCTCCACCAGGCCCTGCCCCTAACGTATTGTTCTCCAGTTTTCACAGTCAATTCCAGTTTTCTCCATAACTGAATGACTCAACATCTCATTATTGTTTAACCTGATACCATGTACTAAGTTCCATAGCATACACTAAAGAGAAACAATATTTACCAGTGTTATAGGTAATGCTATTTTTTTGTTTTTTTGGCATGTCCATAGTCAGTATAGATCATTCGATTCTGCTGGTTGCTTCCATATTGCTTCATTCAAAATCCAAACAGAAAACAACAAAAGAGGTAACAAACTATAAAATGAAAATACAATGGTCTGTCAAAGGACAAAAATAACTATTTTAAGTGCAAAATTGACTTTCTGAAGTCTGCAAATCCCTGCTGCATTTAGTTTTCTTTAGAGTTCACTTGCAATCCCCACTGGCCAGCTCCTGAAATGTCTCAGTTTCCGATAGAATGCAAGTAACATTTACAATGTCATGTCTTGCATGTCTCCCTGTTGACCAGTCTATTGTGTCACAGCTGGTTCAGGTACAGAAGAAGAATTGAAACAAAAACATATGGCTGAAAATGCTCAAACCACATCTAATGCAGGCAGTTCTCTAAACTAAGATAGTGGAACATTGCCCGTTTTCTTCCAAAAGATCCTCAGTCAGGCTTTTGCTGGTGCAAGTGGTCGAGATGCATTGTATCATGAGATGGATATTTTAACATTGGAGATGTATATTGGAGGCTATATTCCTTGCTGTATCACACACATGGAACAGATGATAGACTGGGATTTAATACATAAAAAATATAAACATTAGCTTGGGCTATTGTACACCTGTGTTTCTTGTGTCTGATTTTGATGTCTAGGATGGGCAAGATAAAAATAAAGAAAATATATATTTTATCCTTTTCCAGCTCATATTTATAGATTGCATGAAGATACAATTAAGAACGTCTTGGGCTGTTAATGGCTTGACACTTCAACCTCAAAATGTGAGAAATAAGGTCTGTTCTTTTCTGTAGACTTCATGATCAGCACCAGTTTGTCCTTCAAGTCTGAAGCAGAAGAACAAGACAACTTCACCTTCTAGGTCTTAACTTTAGTGCTCTGATTCTCAAACCATGGTAATAATTAATGTGGTTATGGAAATGTATTAAGTGAATATACGCAATGAAAAAAATATTGATGCCAACAATGTGTCGTACTGCATTTGGAGCCCACAACCTCACGACAGTAACTGTTGGACAATCAATGGCAAGAATTGGCAGTGGAAGACACTTCTGAATGGTCTTGTTTAGTGGAATGAGATTTGGATTTTGATGTCAGATATCCAGTTTTATGTAATAAACACTGTGAGATAGGCTGTGGGAGCATAAAAGGTGAGTTTATCAAGTACTACTGCTTCATACATTTTCTGCTGGTGCTTGGTTATATTATGACAAACAGTCTGTAATTGTCCTAGCTCACGGAGAGCAAGCTGTTAATTGGGATACTTCATCAAGTGCTTGCCTTAATAAATAATAATACAAAAAAACCACTATAGCATCCTTTGACTTTCCGATGGGAGTGATCTGGCATGGAGAGAAAGCACACCTGAGCAAGTTAGGTGGCTTTTAGGGAGAGCTCAAGGTATCCAAGAGAGTTCAGATCTCTCCCTGTTATATTAATACTGTATTTCCTACACAACAGTGTTCCGGTGTCGGTAGGGAGGAGGGGGGATGACAGTGCCTGGTTTAAGTGTGAACTCGGTCAGATACTCTGGGTTTTCAGACACAACAGGCCTGATACGTCCATTTTGCTTATAAAAGTATTTTGTGCTGTACTCATGAAGGTAATCGGGGTGCTGGGCGGTGCTTCTGGGTGGCAAACTATGATTCCAGTATTCTGGGTTATCAAATGCCTTCTTAGCTTTTTCCGGCACACTAAGTCCATTGTTTTTCAGGTATTCCGGGTTCTCCTTGGGCTTGGCGAAAGAATTAAGATAAAGGTGCTCATTTACATATTCTTCATCTGATTTTGGCTTCCCGCTAGGTCCATTGTGATATTCAGGATTATCCAGGGCTTGGAGGTCACCATTTTTTCTTCTGGATACAAAAGGATTTTCTTCCACTGGATTTAAGTAGTCTGCAAGAAAAAACACAAATGTTGTGCAAAATGTCCTACTACCTATTAACATCTGAAATGTTTAGACTTTAAGTGGGATTAAACTGTGAAATAGTATTTAATAAAAACATAGTTTCCTATTTTTCTTTTTATTACCCATACAGTTATTGTATTTGCTTTTGAGCACACGTTTTTTTTTTCATCCATTAACAAATTACAAGTTCCCAAAGTACAGTTTATAGCTGAAATGGTCACTGATGAACTTCTAGACTGATATTCACCATGTACACATAAAGTCTAAAGCCACTGAAAATGCTATCATCGCCAAATGTGTTATGTATATGAAAATGACCTTGTAGTTACTGAATGTTTTAAGTTTTGGTGGGTTTTTATACATCCTGCAGCATCAGTTTGCATCGACTTTGGTCTCTTTAGCACCCCTCCCAAGCACTGTTAACTTTTGTCCCCCATGCAGGCTGGCATGTGTCATAGAATTGAGAGCCTAATAGTCAAAAGGGGCCCATACACCTAACAATTTTCCCGCCAATATACAGCAGATTCAATCACTGTGATCGAATCTGCTGTGAAATCGTTGTGCAAACGCTGACAGAACGATCGATTTCCATCCAAAATCAATTGGTACCATCGATCCGTCCGTGCGGAAGATTTTTCTCGATCGCCGGCGGGTCGGGAGTGCGTCAATAGCAGTGTTCGAATGCCCGACAACCGACGCAATACAGCGGAGATACATTACCTGTTCCGGCCAGCGCGACTCCCTCTGTCTCTGCTGTCTTCTTCTCCGCTCCGGGCTCCAGGGCTGCAGCTTCACTGAACTTCCTGTCCCGGCAGGAAGTTTAAACAGTAGAGCACCCTCTACTGTTTAAACTTCCCCTGGACAGGAAGTTCAATGAAGCAAGCCAGCCAGACCGGAGACCAGCGCAGAGAAGAAGACAGCGGAGACCGTGGGAGTCACGCTGGCAAGATCATGTAATGTACAGCTGGCGGGCAGGCGGCAGCGGCAGCTCCACAGATTGTGATTAGTGTTGGGCGAACAGTGTTCGCCACTGTTCGGGTTCTGCAGAACATCACCCTGTTCGGGTGATGTTCGAGTTCGGCCGAACACCTGACGGTGCTCGGCCAAACCGTTCGGCCATATGGCCGAACTAAGAGCGCATGGCCGAACGTTCCCCGAACGTTCGGCTAGCGCTGTGATTGGCCGAACGGGTCACGTGGTTCGGACCCGAACGCGCTCTGATTGGCCGAACTGTCACGTGGTTCGGGTAAATAAATACCCGAACCACGTCATATCTCCGCCATTTGTCTGTGGGTTTAGCTTTGGGTAGGCAGGCAGGGTAGTTCGCGCTCCAGCCACGCTAGCCAGGGTCCCCCCCAGTCATTGTGTGTCGCTGCTGGGAATAGTAGTACACCGCTCGCTCAGCATTCTGTTTACTGCCACTCTGTGTACCTCGCTCAGCCACACTATATAGCATTCTGTTTACTGCCACTCTGTGTCTGCTGGGAATAGTAGTACACCGCTTGCTCAGCCACACTATATAGCATTCTGTTTACTGCCACTCTGTGTACCTCGCTCAGCCACACTATATAGCATTCTGTTTACTGCCACTCTGTGTCTGCTGGGAATAGTGGTACACCGCTCGCTCAGCCACACTATATAGCATTCTGTTCACTGTTCTGTGTCTGCTTGGAATAGTGGTACACCGCTCGTTCAGCCACACTATATAGCATTCTGTGTACTGTTCTGTGTCTGCTGGGAACAGTAGTACACCGCTCGTTCAGCCACACTATATAGCATTCTGTGTACTGTTCTGTGTCTGCTGGGAACAGTAGTACACCGCTCGCTCAGCCACACTATATAGCATTCTGTTCACTGTTCTGTGTCTGCTGGGAATAGTGGTACACCGCTCGCTCAGCCACACTATATAGCATTCTGTTCACTGTTCTGTGTCTGCTGGGAATAGTGGTACACCGCTCGCTCAGCCACACTATATAGCATTCTGTTTACTGTTCTGTGTCTGCTGGGAACAGTAGTACACCGCTCGCTCAGCCAGAGTATATAGCATTGTGTTTACTGCCACTCTGTGTACACCGCTCAGCCAGACTATATACCATTGTTTACTGACACTCTGTGTACACCACTCAGCCACACTATATACCATCGTTTACTGACACTCTGTGTACACCGCTCAGCCAGACTATATACCATTGTTTACTGCCACTCTGATTCTGCTGGGAACAGTAGTACACCGCTCGCTCAGCCAGACTATATACCATTGTTTACTGACACTCTGTGTACACCGCTCAGCCAGACTATATACCATTGTTTACTGACACTCTGTGTACACCACTCAGCCACACTATATACCATTGTTTACTGACACTCTGTGTACACCGCTCAGCCAGACTATATACCATTGTTTACTGCCACTCTGATTCTGCTGGGAACAGTAGTACACCGCTCGCTCAGCCAGACTATATACCATTGTTTACTGACACTCTGTGTACACCGCTCAGCCAGACTATATACCATTGTTTACTGCCACTCTGATTCTGCTGGGAACAGTAGTACACCGCTCGCTCAGCCAGACTATATACCATTGTTTACTGACACTATATAGCAGACTATATAGCATTGTGTGTACACCGCTCAGCCAGACTATATACCATTGTTTACTGACACTCTGTGTACACCGCTCAGCCAGACTATATACCATTGTTTACTGCCACTCTGATTCTGCTGGGAACAGTAGTACACCGCTCGCTCAGCCAGACTATATAGCATTGTGTTTACTGCCACTCTGTGTACACCGCTCAGCCACACTATATAGCATTGCGTACTCTGCCAGTCAGTGTGTATATTGCTGGGATCAGTAATACTCCACTCACCGTCAACCACTATATGAGCTCAACATGAGTTCCCCAGAGACCTCCGCTGTGAGCAGCACTCCCAACAACAGCAACAGCCAACGCCCCACGCAAGCTATAACATCCACCCCAGCAGCCAGTGGTCAGCAGCAGCCCTCCCCGGAGGAGAACGTTGTGTCCATCAGTCCGTCGCCAGAGCGATTAATGAGGGCTGCCATTGAGGAGATGATGGGGCCTGATGTGGAGGAGGAGGTCTGGCTCAGGCCAGCATCCCAAGTTAATGTTGAGGACGATGAGGGGTCTGTGTCTGGGGATGTTGGGGTGGCAGAGGTGGTGGGTGGGTCAGACTCAGGAGAAGAGTTGTATGATGAGGATGATGATCGGGACCATCTGTATGTGCCTCAGAGTCCGACCCCGGAAAACATGTTGTATCGTGTGTTTAGGTACTAAAATCTGCGTTCCCTCCCAGTAGTGTTGGGCGAACAGTGTTTGCCACTGTTTGGGTTCTGCAGAACATCACCCTGTTCGGGGTGACTATATAGCAGACTATATAGCATTGTGTTTAATGCCACTCTGTGTACACGGCTCAGCCACACTATATAGCATTGTGTTTACTTCCACTCTGTGTCTGCTGGGAACAGTAGTACACCGCTCACCCGCCACTGTATAGCATTGTGCTCTGTGTCACTGCTGACAATAGTGGTACACCGCTCACCCACCACTGTATAGCATTTCTGTACTGCCACTGTACTGCTGCCAGTCAGCGTGTACTTTAAGTGAAATGAGGAAGAAATCCGGTGAAAGAGGGAGGGGCAAGGGAAGAGGTGTTTCCCCTGACGGTTCACGTACAGGCCACAGGGGAGCACCCAAGAAAACCCACTCAATACTGCCCATGTTGTCCAGGACAACAACCCTCACAGATCCAAAAGAACAGGACCAGATAATTACTTGGATGACCTCTCAAGCGTCCAGCAGTGGGTTAAGCAGCACCAGCACATCACGCACGAGGTCCGAGTCCTCAGCCAGTTAAAGTCTGGGCTTTCTTTGAAGACTGCACTGAGGATGTTACCATGGCGATTTGCAAGGTGTGCAAGACCCGCCTGAGCAGGGGGAAAAGTATTAACAACCTCTCCACCACCAGCATGAGCCGCCACATTCTATCCAAACATCCCACTCTGTGGGCAAACGCGGCAGGACAGGGTACCACCAGCAACACTGCCTCCCTTGGGTTCACCAGACTCACCACCAGACCCGCCTCAGCAGCAGCAGTAGCCCAGCCATTGCGTGGTTCACAACATTCACAAACATCAGACGATGCTGACACTGTCACTTTCCGGACTAGTGCTCTTGAGGTCTCCCAGTGTTCATCAAACACAACAACCAACAGCCCTTCGGTGTGCAGCGCTACGGTTGAGTTGTCTGTTTCTGAGATGTTTGAGCACAAGAGGAAATTGCCAGCAAATGACCCCCGGGCCGTGGCAGTAACAGCCAGCCAGCATAGCCAAGCTTCTGGCCTGCGAAATGCTGCCATATCGAGTGGTGGAGACAAACAGCTTCAAGGGCATGATGTCAGTGGCCATCCCACGTTACGTGGTTCCCAGCCGCTACCACTTTGCGCGCTCTGCAGTGCCTGAGTTGCATGAGCACGTGGTCAGCTAAATAACCCGAAGCTTGAAGAATGCCGTTGCCTGCAAGGTTCACCTCACCACTGACACCTGGACGAGTGCGTTCGGCCAGGGTCGATACATCTCCCTTACCGCGCACTGGGTGAACCTTGTGGAGCCTGGCAGCGATTCCTCAAATCCTCACCTGCTACGGCGCGGGTGTTGCCCACGCCGCAAACAGCTGGATAACAACAGCAGCACCTACCTCTCTGACTCCTTCTCCTCCAACGCATCTCAAAGCTGTACCTCATCCGGAAATGCTAACCCAGCACCAGCAGCAGTAGGATCGTGGAAGCAGTGCAGCACAGCTGTTGGCATGCGTCAGCAAGCGTTGCTGAAGCTGATCTGCCTTGGGGATAAGCAGCACACAGGGGAGGAAATTTGGAGGGGAATAAAGGAACAGACGGATTTGTGGCTGGCACCGCTGGACCTGAAACCGGGCATGAAGCTAGACACCTGGCACGAACTGGCAATGTACGCAATAGAGGTGCTGGCTTGCCCGGCAGCCAGCGTTATGTCGGAACGCTGTTTCAGTGCTGCCGGAGGCATCATCACAGATCGGCGTATCCGCCTCTCCACAGAAAATGCAGACCGTCTGACTCAAATTAAAATGAATCAATCCTGGATTGGAAACGACTACGCAACACTCCTGGACCCCAACCAAGTAACATGACCGATGAACATCTGGGATGGTTTAGCGTTTCCGGTCCCTGTTTATTGAACCTCTCATCTGTATTACATTTATGACTGCATGGCGGCAAAAAGCATTGCTGCTATATCCGCACGCTTTTTGTCCTCATGCAAGGCCTGGGTTGTTGTGTCTCACAAAGCGTGGCCTTCTCCTCCTGCGCCTCCTCCTGTTCCATCACGTGTGCTGCTGCTGCTGCTGGGTTACCGTTGCCGCGTGGTCCCTGTTTATTGAACCTCTTATCTTTATTACATTTATGACTACATGGCGGTACAAAGCATGCTATCCGCACGCTTTTTGTCCTCATGCAAGGCCTGGGTTGTTGTGTCTCACAAAGCGTGGCCTTCTCCTCCTGCGCCTCCTCCTGTTCCATCACGTGTGCTGCTGCTGCTGCTGCTGCTGGGTTAGCGTTGCCGCGTGGTCCCTGTTTATTGAACCTCTTATCTTTATTACATTTATGACTACATGGCGGTACAAAGCATGCTATCCGCACGCTTTTTGTCCTCATGCAAGGCCTGGGTTGTTGTGTCTCACAAAGCGTGGCCTTCTCCTCCTGCGCCTCCTCCTGTTCCATCACGTGTGCTGCTGCTGGGTTAGCGTTGCCGCGTGGTCCCTGTTTATTGAACCACTTATCTTTATTACATTTATGACTGCATGGTGGTACAAAGCATGCTATCCGCACGCTTCTTGTCCTCATGCAAGGCCTGGGTTGTTGTGTCTCAAAGCGTGGCCTTCTCCTCCTGCGCCACCCTCCTCCTGTTCCATCACGTGTGCTGCTGCTGGGTTAGCATTACCGGTCCCTTTTCCTGGAACCTCTTATATGTATTACATTTATGACTGCATGCCGACAAAAAGCATGTTACCTGTGCAAAGAAAACAGACATTTCCCGCATTTAAAAGACAGTTTTCCCTTTGAAACTTTAAAATCGATTTTCTCAAAAACTATAAGCTCTTTTTGCTAAATTTTTTTTTCCTCTTGTACCCACTCCCAAGGTGCACATACCCTGTAAATTTGGGGTATGTAGCATATAAGGAGGCTTTACAAAGCACAAAAGTTCGGGTCCCCATTGACTTCCATTATGTTCGGAGTTCGGGTCGAACACCCGAACATCGCGGCCATGTTCGGCCTGTTCGGCCCGAACCCGAACATCTAGATGTTCGCCCAACACTAATTGTGATCAGTTTCATGCTGAAATCGATTCACAATCTGTTTGCAGTAAAGGCAGCCATACGATCCCTCTCTGATCAGATTCGATCAGAGAGGGATGTATCTGTTGGTCGAATCTGATGGCAAATCGACCAGTGTATGACTACCCTTAACAGTGTTTGAGAGGGAGGACCCTGTACGGTCTGTTCTTCAATTGTTAATTAAAATGAGTATTGTCACTTTAAGGTCGCATTCACAGTGGGACGTTGCAGAGCTGGGTTATAAAGTCTTATAACGCAGAGTACTGCACTGCAATGATAATACAAAGGGATAGTCACAGTTGTTGAAAAAATGTTGCTTGCAGTGCTTTACCTCTAAACGCAGACGCTTTTCGACTTTAATGTTGCATTAAAACGCAACCTGCCACTGTGAATGCGACCTAAATGTTAAAAGTTTCACCAATTGATGTGGGAAAAATATTTAATAGATTAAATGATGGTTAAAGATGACCAGCACTGGTGCAAATTGACACTGCACAAGGTATAAAAGCATTTTTTCTGCTACTTTTCTAAAACAAAAACAAAAACAAAATATAAAAAAATAACAAGGTTTGAAATGTTTCCACTAGTTTAGTATAGCTTATATGGGGGCTTCACAACTGACCACAAAACTTGGTGCCTGAGACTTCAGTACAAAATATGCTTCAGAAATTGCCTTAAAGGACTTACAAGGCGAAATTAGGAAAAAAAGTTAATCACCTGCCTCATCTTTTAAGGCACGGAGGACGCCGTCCGCGCCCTCTGTGCTGATCCTCCAGGTCCCCCCGCTCATTAGCCCCCCGGGCAGGCTCCCGACCCCACAGCCCGGGTCGGGCTCTCTTGCCTCTCCTAAAATGGCCGCTTGCTCTGGCCGCAGCTGCGCAGTCCGCATAGCCGTGAGTGTGGCTGCGCAGCTCTAGGGCCAACCCCCCGATCCACGCTACGTGGCCATTTTAGGAGAGGCAAGAGAGCCCGACCCGGGCCATAGTAAGATAGATGGGGGTGATATTAGTGAAAAGAGGTTTCATGAAAGGTGGAAGCATAAACTGGGGGCAGCATGCAATGTGCACGTGTGGATGGGGTTGAAGAATAGTTGTGGTACAGCAGATGATGCACAATGGTAACATACCTATTGCCGCTGGCTATGCTGTACACAGGCAACATAAGTTATTCTGGTATAAGAGTAAGTGCTTCCTAGTTAGGAGTGCTATAAAAGAAAAAGTGCCCGAGATTTTCCATAACAAGAATTACGGCTACAGCGGCATTCAGTGAGCCATTTGGGTACCACCAAAAGATGGAGCACAATTTGCTATAAAAATACTGTAATTCAGCCTCCAGCAATAGCTGTAAGCCAAATTACATCATTACCCACTATCCATTGCGACCTGGGAAGGTAATAGTAATTAACACCACCAGGGCTTTTGCAGGAGCAAGGTGAGCCTTTTATCTGCTTTACCCTGTGCCCAAATCTTCTTGCAGCTTAATTATATGAACGTCTTAGTTGTACACAAAGGTTTTGCAATACATCCTTTAAGATAACATTATTCAGCTCCTGTCACTTTTTTGTAATATTAATGATGATAACCCACCTGTCTTGGGCTTCTCTTTCATTGGAGTCATGTAACCATCTTCTCCTGCTATGCCTCGTGGGTTGCGCTCTCGTACAAATGCAGTGGGGTCAGCACTATACCTCTGTAAGCTGCTGTCTTCTGAAACCCGCTCTGGAATTTGCTTACGTAGAGTTCCATTGCAGCAGGTATCTTCAAACACTTCTGCAGTGGCACCCTGCACTGTAGGAACCTCTGGTATGGGGCACGCAGCTGGTCTGTATGGCAAGGGCAAGTTCACCGATTCTTGAGTTGTGTAGCCTCCATCTCTGTACACAAACTGATTCTGTAAAAAGAGAAAAAAGGAAAATTCTGATTTACTAATTTGCCACAATATATTAAAAAAACAAAACATACCAAATGTGACTTAACTGTTTCGTAAAAATTTTAGGCCACTACACGTGTTTTAAACTAGATTAGGTTGCCTCAATTCCAGAGCATCATCTGGTTATTTATTCCCGTAGAATAAAAACATTAACTCCAACCCTAGGTACAGATGCTTCGCAAGTCCTTTCTTTGTAGGCACTAAGTTGTAGAGCTTTAAAGAGACTCTGTAACAAAAATTGCATCCTGTTTTTAATCATCCTACATGTTCCAAAAGCTATTCTAATGTGTTCTGGCTAACTGCAGCACTTTCTACTATGACAGTCTCTGTAATAAATCAATGTATCTTTCCCCTGTCATACTTGTCGGCCTGTGTCTGGAAGGCTGCCAAGTTCTTCAGTGTTGTGGTTCTGCTATGAACTCACCCTTCCTGGCCCCTCTATGCATACTGCCTGTGTGTTATTTAGATAAGAGAGAAGAGAGAAGCTGCTCTAATCAGCTGGATAAATTGTCCTCTGAGCTGGCTGGGCTTTCACATACTGAGGAATTACAAACAAGGGCAAGGCTGTTTGCAGGAAGAAAAGAGCAGCCTGAAACTTCAGTGCATGGGGGAAAGAAACACACAAATGATCTCTTGAGATTCAAAAGGAATGCTGTATACAGCCTGCTTATGTATGGATGTATTTTCTATGTGTAGACATACTGTACATCAACCTACTTCCTGTTTTGGTGGCCATTTTGTTTGTTTACAAACAAACTTTTTAAAACTGTTTTTAACCACTTTTAATGCGGCGAGGAGCGGCGAAATTGTGACAGAGGGTAATAGGAGATGTCCCCTAACGCACTGGTATGTTTACTTTTGAGCGATTTTAACAATACAGATTCTCTTTAAGTTATATATAGGTAATTAATCTCTTGATTACCCGATGTCAGATAAATCACTACTTGGTTGAGAGGTCTTTCACCAACTGCTTCCTGCGTTACAAACTTGCTGCCTGGAGCCTTGTAAGAGTGTAGTTTGTGCCCCCCCATACGCAGAGCCACTGCCCACAGCATAGAACAATTTTGGAGGTGTCGGGTATGCTTAACTTGAACCTCCGGACTAAAAATCTACTTTTTCTTTAACAGTTTCACAGCATCAGAACTTTGTTCTTCTTACCAAAGCATCATTTTTAGCTGTATTTTTAGCTCCACCCATCAAAGAAAACTGCCGGGCTTTTTTCCCCTGATGCTGTGCAAAGCATGATGGGATTTCCTATGTTGTTATTCACGTTGCCTAGCAACTGGGAGAGGTAATCAGCATACAGGACAGTTGGAACTGTGTCTCATGCTCCGTCACCTCCTTTCAACTAAAAAGATGGCTGCCCTCATGAAATCAAACATTTGCCTGATCTTTTAAAACAGAGTGGGTAAGAGATTATATTACCTATCTATTTTAATTAACATAACTACTGTAACTTAATGACATTATGTTTGTTTAGGCTAAAGTAAACACTTGAAAACAGTTTCAAAAGGACAGGTAGGGTTGGTCTTACTTCTCCTGTAGAAATAGGCCAGCAAAAACTGGAAGTATGACTTTTATTAAGCACTAAAAAAATACAACGCATTTTTAGGGCCCTCACCTGCTTCTTCAGGTCTGCACAATAACAAAGCCCTTGTGTTTGGTCCAATACGAGTGAGGGCCTCTATGATCCTATGTCCCTGCTGCAGAGCTCCTTATTAACTCATTTATGAACTACAAATGATATTCAGCTATATACCTCATTTATCATGGTACATTATTTTGTTCCTGGCACAATGGTACAATGTCTGGTTATGATATTTGATTTTGAAATAAAGATATACAGTATTTTATTTCAACTGTGTATTGTTTTCCTCATTGTAGTGTGTGAATCATAAAAAAATAATAATAATAATAATAATAATAGTAGTAAAAATAGTAAAGAAGAATTTTTTGCAAATATCAATTTTTTTAACCATGGAAATAAAAGTCGAATCATTTTGCAATTGAAGTCTAAAGCAACAAATAAAAATTTCATTTGGGCGAGTGATCACTTATCTTTTCTATTTCCCCATTTCCCATACTTTGTACGTTGCACACATAACTGTACAGAGTTAACAATACCTCCTGCTTGCACCATGGCGTCATACATCACAACATGTCCTGCTTTAACAGCCTGTGGCACAGTTCATACTCATAAGCCTGACCATGCAGAACTAATTGCTGAACATCTGTAAGGCTGGATGTCTACAATCTTCAAGCCACTGCAGTACAAGAGCCACTATTCCACATGAAGTTTGGTTAGAGGTTAAACACTACTTTACAACTGTTGTCTACAATTACCAATCTGTTAATGTAAAAACCCATCCAAGTTGTGCAGTGAAGACAAGACAAACGTAGTTGAGAGATCCTCCAACATACAGTATAATATTGTTAAATAGAGATGTATCATTTTAGCTAACAGTGACTTTAAAGATTTATTCTGTTTCAACATTTTACTTACTCACATTGCAAGCAGCCAATGGCCTGAAACTAGGGCAGACAAAATGTAGAGGTGAACCTGTACATCTTCCAGAGTTTGTCAGTGTTTGGCTAGAGAATACTGTAACATATTCCAACCTTCAGGCATCAGAATGACTTTTGAAGATTTGCCTCTCACTCATATAAGATAGGTATGGGGAAACCTCTATGTACAGACTTATAGCACTACCTCAGGCACCATCAAGCATGACAAAAAGCTATCTCACAAGCTGACCAACTATTGCCCAGTGGTGGCTCCAGCTTAAAATTTGGGTGATCAAAATTGATGTTTGTATGGCGAGCTTTAGATATTTATTGCCTAACTCAAGTGATAAAATTAAGGCTAACTAGTTCAGCAATGATAGGAACCAAATGGAAACATCACAAACAGAACTCAGAGGTTTTTAAGCAGAGCAGATTGTCCAAATGATGGTGCTATTATTGAAGAAAAGTTACCTACAGATGTACTTGGCTAGTTGGCTGGCATACTTTAATCCTTATGTGCTAGCAAGCTGCTCCTGTGTGGACAGATCACAGACAAATAATTCCAGCCCCCAGGCTGTGTCTCACGACTCTACAAGCAAGGGAGGGGGAAGAGGCAGGAGATAGAGAAACTGTGTTTGTAATTCCTTAACTTAGTAGCTAAGCATTGATACAGACTTGAGCTTGTATCTTACAGACTGGAAGTTTTGAATCAGGATTATTATCCTGTTTTTACAGACCCTATTCTGTTCACTGTACCAGAAACAGTGGAACACCGATGAATCACCGCACATACCTACTGCAACCAATGTCCACGCCGCATGCTGGGAACCTCAGCCCCCCACTGTGCCATCTCTATGAAGGCAGAGTTCCTGTGAGCCGATCAGGAGCCACTTTCATTGGCTCCTGACCCTGTCTATCAATGTAAGCCAATGGGAGTTGCTTATGTTGACAGACAGGGTCAGGAGCCAATGAAATTTGCTTCTGACCCGCTCACAGAGCTCTGCTGTTATAGAGATGGCAGAGCGAGTGACTGTGGCGAGATCGTCGGGAGCGATGAAAGCGGTGAGAATGCGCGGCGTCAGCGAATTTAAATCTATGCCCTGCCAGCCAGATCAGCATCAAAACGGTGTGTATTTTTCAATTAGCGTCGTCCTCAAGTGGTTAAGGTCTCAAACAGAACAGGCTGTTGCCGAAATGGTGGATGCAACATTTGCAAGGTGCTCATTAGTGTATCTTTATTTGCATACCAATCCAGTGGGAACATTTTCAAATGAAATCGATACTTCAACTGAGACATGGAATTCTGTTGAGATATCAGTGTGGTTTAGGTTATATAAGAAACACCACTAACCCGTTCAAAAAACATTTTTGGTTTCAAAATAATGATATTTATATTTTTATATTGCTATTCAACCTCTGAAAAAGAGAACCAACAAGCCTGTGGCTGTCCACTTCACAAACTGCAAACATCAGGTGCCCTATCTAAGGGGAATGGGGAAGGAGAAAACAAGCACTGTGGACAAGCACCATAAAAGTATTTAACCACTTGAGGACCACAGTGGTAAACCCCCCTAAAGACCAGGCTAATTTTCACTAAAATGGCCACTGCAGCTTTAAGGTCAAGCTGCAGGGCCGAACAACACAGCACCGGAGTGATTCCCCCTCCCCTTTTCCCCCCACCAACAGAGCTCTCTGTTGGTGGGGCCTGATTGCCCCCCAGTTGTTTATTTTTTTTAAATAAATATTTATATGTGTGCTTTTGTGTTCATTTTTAATGTTTTCCTTTTTAGCAAACCCCTCCCTCCCCCCAGCCGGCCAATCCTGGCGATCGGCTGTCATAGACTTCTGCCTATGAGAGCCGATCGCTCTCTTATCCCCCAGGGTAACAGCCGTGTCACACGGCTGTCTCCAGTGCAACGCTGCTGCTGAGCGCAGCGCTGCACTGTGTAAATAGACGCGATCACGCCGCCTAACAGTCTCCCAAGCGCAGGCGCGGAGCTAGGGGGGTCGGGGTAGGACAAGTGCCCCGGGGCGCCGGGTCCCCAAGGGTGCCCAGCTGAGTTGCAGGGTTTGTTTTTTTGGGGGGGGGAAGGAGCAGCGCAGGGAAGAGGGAGAGCTGTGCGGACGGCGGGGAAGGGGGGCAATCTCCCCCCTCCTTCCCTCACCTTAGGTGCTCTCCTCCCTCGCTCTCCCCTCCATTACTGTCCGGGTGGCTGGCGCAGTGGGCGGAACTCACCTCCGTCTCGCTCCAGCGCCGGAAGTTCGGGTGCACAGCCGCTGCTCTGGTCTGGACCAGAGTAGCGGCAGATCCATCCGGCGCTGCGACGAGACAGAGGTAAGTTCCGCCCGCCGCTGCCAGCCACCCGGACAGTAATGGAGGGGAGAGCGAGGGAGGGAGAGCACCTAAGGTGAGGGAAGGAGGGGGGAGATTGCCCCCCTTCCCCGCCGTCCGCACAGCTCTCCCTCTTATCTGCGCTGTTCCCCTCCTACTGGGGGGGACACCTGGCTACCTAGTCTGGGGACATATACCCCTGCCTACATATACTGTGGACACATATACACCTGACTACCTATTCTAGGGACATATACCCCTGCCTACATATACTGGGACAT
Source organism: Hyperolius riggenbachi (assembly GCF_040937935.1). NCBI lineage: Eukaryota > Metazoa > Chordata > Amphibia > Anura > Hyperoliidae > Hyperolius > Hyperolius riggenbachi. Next base: position 234,183,864 of record NC_090652.1, on the reverse strand, counting down.
ATACCCCTGCCTACATATACTGGGGACACATATACACCTGACTACCTATTCTAGGGAAATATACCCCTGCCTACATATACTGGGCATATATATACCCCTGACTATATATACTGGGCACATATACCCCTGACTATATATACTGGGCACATATACCCCTGACTATATATACTGGGCACATATACCCCTGACTATATATACTGGGCACATATTATACCCCTGGCTACATATACTGGGCATATATACCCCTGGCTACATATACTGGGCACATATACCCCTGACTATATATACTGGGCACATATTATACTCCTGGCTACATATACTGGGCACATATACCCCTGGCTACATATACTGGGCACATATTATACCCCTGGCTACATATACTGGGCATATATACCCTTGGCTACATATACCCCTGGCTCCATATACTGGGCACATATAACCCCCTGACTACATATACTGGGCACATATACACCTGGCAACATATACTGGGCACATATACACCTGGCAACATATACTGGGCACATATACACCTGGCTACATATACTGGGCACTTATACCCTTGGCTACATATACTGGGCACATATACCCCTGGCTACATATACTGGGCACATATACCCCTGGCTACATATACTGGGCACATATACCCCTGGTTACATATACTGGGCACATATACCCTTGGCTACATATACTGGGCACATATACCCCCGACTACATATACTGGGGACATATACCCCCACTACATATACTGGGCACATATACCCCTGACTATATATACTGGGGACATATACCCCTGACTACATATACTGGGGACATATACCCCTGGCTATATATACTGAGAACATATACACCTGCCTACATATAATGGGCACATATACCCCTGCCTACATATACTGGGCACATATACCCCTGGCTACATATACTGGGCACATATACCCCTGGCTACATATACTGGGCACATATACTTCTGGCTACAAATACTGGGGACACATACCCCTGCCTACATATACTGGGCACATATACCCCTGGCTACCTGTTCTGTGGACATCTCTACCCCTGGCTACCGGTTCTGGGGACATCTATACTGCTGGCCACCTATTCTGGGGACACCTATAGACCTGGGGCTACCTATTTTGGGGGAACCATTGCTGTCAGATTGAGTGTATTTTGGGGAACTGCTGCCAGGTGAGAGGTGTCTATCATATTAAGGGGGCATTCTGCCTATTTATGTGAAATGCTGTCTATTTATGTGCTTCATGACTGCTGAATTTGTCTTGTTGGGGGCCTCATGGTTACTGAATGTGTCTTGTTGGGGGCCTCATGATTTGTTGGGGGCCTCAAGATCGCTGAATTTGTCTTGTTAGGGGCCTCATGATTGCTGAATTTGTCTTGTTGGGGGCCTCATGATTGCTAAATTTGTCTTGTTGGGGGCCTCATGATTGCTGAGTTGGTCATGTTGGGGGCCTCATGTTTGCTCATGATTGCGGAATTTGTCTTGATGGGGGGGGGCTCATGATTGCTGAATTTGTCTTGGAACATGCTGGAAGGTACATACTGAGGGAGGGTGGGTGAGCGTGAGCCTGCAAACCTCCATGTACATTTGGTTCCACCCATAACCACGCCCACATTTGGCCTCGCCCCTTCACCTTCGGGGGCGCATTAATAGTCTTTGTCCCCGGGCGCTGAAAACCCTAGCTACGCCTCTGCCCGAGCGGCAATAGCCACTCGGAGACTGAAGAGGGGGCGAAGCTCCGCCCCCCGAGAAGAAGATGCGTGCGTACCCTGCGCACAATTTCCTTCAGTAGCCGGCTCCAGGACCTGACGCCAAGTGGCGTTAGGCAGCCCTGGGGCTGCTGCCGCGGCCACGCCCATCTTACAGTAGTTAAAAGTGGGTAAATATAATATGTATAGGCAATGAAAAGAAAAGATATGTGTGGTACACCTTTTTTGGCTTGCTTCACTTTTGTCCTGGAATCGGGGGGGGGGGGGGAAAGTTGACCATAAACTTAAACCAAACAGGGTGTGTGAGCTTTCCAAGGCCATACTGCACTTTGACATTTGTGTGTAGACTAATTTCAATAACTGCTCTACAGTATACAGGCTTTGAGACTTAGAGGTGTCTGGAATTAAAGTGTCAGCTCTGTATATTATTTGTAACGCATACTTGGAGCAGTCAAATGTACCAGATGAAAGCCAAGCAGATACGTGAATTATTTTGACTATCATAACATTGGAAGTTGAAATTGAAAAGTTTAGTGTTTATAATCAATGAGATGACAATAGGGTGTGATTGAGAGTGACCCTGTTTTATTTATGGCAATCCATCAAACCTTAACATATACAACACATTTGTGGATGTCTATTATCGTCTGAACAAAGGAGATGTCTGAGGATCTCAGAAAGTAGTGGATGATGCTCGCAAAGCTAGAAAAGATTACAAGACAATCTCTAAAGAGTTTGGACCCCACCAATCAACAGCCAGACAGATTGTGTACAAAGGAAGACATTTAAGACTGTTGTTGCCCTACCCAGAAGTGTTTGCCCAACAGAGATCACTCCAACTGCAAGGCATTTATTAATACAAAAGGTTACAAAGGTACTCAGACTAACTTCTAAGCAAGTGAAGGTTCATCATTAGGAAATGACTGAACAGTAATGGTATGTGTGGCAGGTTAGCAGGGAAAAAGCCACAGTGTACTCCCCACAAATATTGCTGAACATCTACTGTTTACTACAAATCATGTGAACAAACCATAAGGATGTTGGAAGAATATTTTGGGGATGAATACAGACAAGAAAAGATCTTTTGGGCTTGAATGAGGAGTGTTACATCTGGAGAAAGTGTGCAATGAATAGGAAGGCTAGCCAGTATCTTGGTATACTTCCCAGGAAGTGCAGTGTGTTTCTATTTCCACAATTGGACTGAGCAACCGCTGTGCTTTTGAAAACAAAGAAAACTTCAAAAATCCCCCTGGAGGAGATGGACTACTCTACTTTAGATTTGTCATATTTACGCTACCTATTGTAAGTGACAGTGCCATAACAGGAAAAAAGTGATTTCTAGTGAATTTTACTCTGGGACAAAAGTATATCTTAAGTGTATGTATGTTAAATTTTACATAGAGGTCCTTTAACTAGCACAATGATACCACCTGCCACTCCCTTGGAAGCTAGTCAGAATAGCATATTATGTCAAAGGTGCCAGAATTAATAGCTGGCTGGGTGCATCTCTTGACCTTTTCACTTTATGCTCAAACCAAAGACGTATCTAATAGTTGCATAAAGATAGGAGTGATTCTTTAGTGCTTAATTTTAGTATGTCTAAAAATGACTCTGGCTGCTAGAAAAATGTGAACATCACTCATCGAGTATAATGGGCATGTTAACTGTTCAGAGATAGCATGAACAAGTAGATAATGGACTGTCATATCTTGTATCTACTTTGTTACCGAGGAGAAAAGGGAAGAGTTATAATATAAGGGAGAGTCTAAAGCTGTGATGGTGATCGCCATGATCAGGATTTTACTATATCAATATGAACACCTTCTTATTGAGAGCTATCAGCTTTTGTGCTCTGCTGCCCACATGCACCAAGTCTGTCTGATGGAGACCCAGCTTACTAAGACTGTGTAAATACATTAGGTGGAATTCAGATACAAAGTGTAATATAGAAACTAAAAGATCTTTCCGATGACAAATCTTCAAGTGGCAGTCCATGATTAGGCTGGCATTTATGCCTATGGAAAGGGGCTTTTCAGGCTATTCTGGTGCCCTAGTCAAGACACCCACTGTTACTGCTCCCTGAACCTGAAGTATTTTACTATACATAATAATAATAGCAGAATCCTGAATTACCTGCCAAAATAGTAAGATCCCAGCCAGCCTCCCTACTAGCTTGCATAACATTTTGTCAGTTAGACTTAGTAACTGCCATTCAGAAAATGTTTTTAAAAACAAAGAAAACTCTGAGAATCGCCCATGAGGAGATGGACTATTCCAAAACCTGTCATTCAGATTTCAACTGCTTAATTTTTTCTACTTTTTTTGCTGGAGTGGTCCTTACTGTACTGCGCAGGCACAGTAGTTTTGAGTGCAACTGCCTGTGCAGTATATTCCGGACAACGTGGATTTGATTGGCGCTCGTGCTGGTGCAGTAGAGGACGGCCTCAAGGTCCGCCTTTGCACCGACGGGGGCCCAGGGACGGCGGCTGGGAGCAGAGCTGCGGCGCTGGATGTATCGGCGGCAAGGGGCCAGAGGAAGCCCCAGGTAAGTAGATCTAAAAATAAAATATTACACAAAGCTGCACTGCCTGTCCTTAGACCTTTAGGATAGCAATTAATTCAATACCACGTCCAATGAAAGTTCTCTTCACAAAAGGTGGGATTGCTATTACAGTGTTCCAGAAACAGAAAAATCACTAAAAGTTGAATTGCGCTCTCCACTGCATCAGATGCTCCTAAAAAATACATTCAAAAAGCTCCACATAGCGTAACTCTGTTATAACAAAATCACACACCACCCGTGTTTCAGTGACAATAGTGCAGCACACGTGACCATAAACTTCCACTGTAGCTCGCTCACCAGATGATGGCCACCTCAGAAATTGTGCTCAGAAATCGCATTAATCACAACTCCTCACTGGCACTGTAGATCTTCAACTTCCATTTAATATTGCAGTAATCGGTTTCCAATCATATAAAAACATAAGATCACAACATAGCATAAAGCGTATATATTCTTGGTGATCAGGCACATCACATGGACCAACAGCAGAGTCTGTTGCAACAAAAGGGCTAGTCCCGTCTCGGTATGGAAAACGGCGTCCCGATTCCTCTCCAGGGCTCCCGTGTGGCCGCGCTATGGTCCTCCGCTCTGTGACCCGATTCAAACCGCCGCCTCTCTCCTATCGTGGTAACGTCAGACGCACTGGATGTAGCTCCGCCCACTGGCGGAGTATTTTTATTTTATGCAAAGTATATATTGTGTGTTTTGTTCTGCTGCTTCTACTGTATAACTATAGAAGTAGAAGCATATCAATATTTTTTCTTTAGTGGTCCTTTATCCAGCGAGCTGGTTTCTAATCAGCAGTTCTAGAATGTAAATAACCCTGTACCTTTCCGGTTTTAATTTACATGTCTATAACCGGCAAATTTTTTAGCTGCCACCAGTATAATATACAGCATTCTTTTACCAAGTGTTTTTTTAACATAGTTGGTTATAGTTGGCTGAACTTGGCAAAGTCCTGTGCTTGTACTGGTCTATTGAAAAACCCTTACGTGAAGGAGAATGCTTCTACTGCCTTGGCGAGCAGATAGTTAATCACCACTGTGCGTTAACAGCTTTGTCCTGTAGAGTAGTAATTAGTGTATTTGCCACAGCTTTTGATGACTTGCTGACCTGCAGCCTGGGCCCAGCATCAGAAAGCAAATGACTGATTGATTCAATTACTGTGCACTCTTCTTATTCTCCATCCCTTCTGTGATGGTGCCGGACACTCTATAATAATGACGTTCCAGGGTTCTTCTGCTAATAAACTGTCCGATGTCTAATGCTATTTGTGTTCTGTTTATGAAGACAACCAAGCATCAGGGTGTTATGGTAATCATATGATATCCTTCTCTAATTAATATTTGATGCAACATCTCGCCTGCATGAATCCTACTCTAAAGCAGCAGAGACAGCCATACTATACCGGGGAAAAAACACATATACTGTATATACATAAATACTTGCTCTACTTACATAACAGATGTATTGTACTGTCCACATTTTGATTTCAGTGAATTGTATTTAGTAAATAAACAGAAAACTGTTTCAGGCATTTTCCATTTTTACTGAAACCATCTTGATGTCATTTCCTCCCTTACTCTTTTATTTTTGTCCTCCTAGAAACTGCACTGTCATATCTAGCTTGCTTTGTAAACACATGTGAGCACAGCATAGATCATATTTCAGCAGTTTCACACTGAACTGCCCTTAGCCAATCAGTGAGAAGCAGCAATGTGGGAGGAGAGATGACAAGCTTCCTTCTTGTCGGCAATGTACCAAATAGAGCTAGGCTGACAGAGATAAGAATCATTACAGCAGAAACATTTATGATTAGATTGGAATTCTTGAATTGCATGGCTGCAATGCAGGCTGCATATTAAACATAGAGCAGTGAGTAAATGGAATTTGATTTTGTGGCTGACAATCCTGCTTTAAAAAAAAAAAAATTCACATTGGGCTAAAACTATTCTTTATTCGTTTTATATTCCCATTTTTCTCTACCGTTTATTCCCATTTACTGCCGCAGCACGTTGACATCTTGCAAATATGGGGTTGTAAAGCCAACAAAGTGGAATGCTACAACTACTGTATGGATAGAAATGAATCGGTAATAGTTTCACTAAATAAATGTACTCTTGCACTCATTAATGGCCTTCTTCCTACTCCTGCCATTCACCATTACATGACACATAATGGCCAGTGACAAAAGCTTCTGCAGAGCTCACAGTTCAGCAAGTATTGAATAGCTGAGAATTTCTCGATTCTGACAGCAAGGTTACAGGTAGGCTATTAATGACCAAGACACTATACACTAATAGGTAGTGATATTTTGATGGATGTGTGAAAGCTGGAAAGGAGAATTTAATTTGCCTTATCTAAGTTCATAAATAGAGAAATTTAGCACGGTTATATAAAGAGGATGAAAGAGAGGAGAAGCTGAGTGGCAATTTGTTTGATTTCCGGGAGAAATTCATTTAAGGCGCCATGAAGAACTGGCAGCTAAAATGTAACGCAGCCTCTCAAACAACTAATGCTAGAAGGTATTTCAGGAAAAAATGCCTTGAGCTACCTACACGTGCCAGAGTTTTATCACCTCAGACGATTGTGCATTATCACCTTGGGTAAAACATGCCCTGCAGTACTACTGATGATGTTTTATTGATGATTCTCCAGATTGCATCACTCTTTCTTAAAGAGACACTGAAGCGAGACTAAATCTCGCTTCAGCTCTCATATATAGCAGGGGCATGTGTGCCCCTGCTAAAACGCCGATATCCCGCGGCTGAACGAGGGTCCCTGACCCCCCAACCCACCCCCCGCAAACCTTGGTCGCTTATTTTCCTTCCTGGAGGCAAGGGCTAACGGCTGCAGCCCTGCCTCCCAGCGTGTCTATCAGACGCGCATCGCCGCCTCTCCCCCGCCCCTCTCAGTGAAGGAAGACTGAGAGGGGCGGGGGAGAAGCGGAGATACGCGGTTAGCCCTGCCCCAATGCAGAAGCGCTCCCCCGCATTACTGAGGGGATTTGCGGGGACAGGGACCCTCGGTAAGCCGCGGGATATCGGCGTTTTAGCAGGGGCACAGGTGCCCCTGCTATATATGAGGTCTGAAGCGAGGTCTATTCTCGCTTCAGACTCTCTTTAAAGAGAACCTGAACTGAAAATTAAAAGTCAAAATAACCATACACAGGTCATACTTACCTCCTGTGTAGTCTGCTAATCAATCTCTTTCTCCTCTCCTGCATCCCATTTGTACACTGTGATCAATGAAATTCTCTATCCTCCATTTTAAAAATGGCCATTACCCCATAACAGCCTCCTGGTCAGCACACTGTTAAACTGTAATATTGCCCACTTGAGCCATAGGGAAACATGGACATTACCTTGCACATTCAGTTTTAACTGACAGCTACTGATATATAACTGACAGCAACTGGTATATTTCAGTTCTGACAAAATCTTGTCATAACTGGAAGGGATCACTGTAAGAAGAAAATGGTGAGCTTCTGAGAGGAACTGACAGTCAGATTAGTATATAACATTCATTTCTAGCTACATCATGTGTTCATCATTTTAAATAATTTTACTCGCTTCAGGTTCCCTTTAAAGAGAAACTCCAACCTAGAATTGAACTTTATCCTAATCAGTAGCTGATACCCCCTTTTACATGAGAAATATAATGATTTTCACAAACAGACCATCAGGGGGCGCTGTATGACTGATTTTGTGCTGAAACCCCTCCCACAAGAAGCTCTGAGTACTGCGGTACTCTGGGCAAACTGCCACAATGTAACAATGTTCACAGACAGGAATTAGCTGTTTACAGCTGTCTCTAACAGCCAAAACAGCTAGCAGCAGCTACATAACCTGCCCACAGTAAAAATATCACCATGTAATAAATGTCAGAACGTTAATCGGGGAGAGGAAATATTTTACAATGAGCAAACACTGACTAAATCATTTATACATAATTATGGTAAAAAATTAAGCACTTTTTTGACTACATTATTTTCACTGGAGTTCCTCTTTAAGGACAAAAAAAGTAGGCAGTTAAAACCTGACAAAACCAACAGGTTTTGGGCCAGTCCATCTCCTCATTTTTCTTTCTTTTCAACAGCATTTCCTGAACAGCAGTTTAACTGTCAAAACAGTAAGATACCAGAAAGCCTCCCTACTCACTTGCACACTATTTTGTCAGTCAGACTTTGTAACTACTGTTCAGGAAATGTTGTTGAAAGCAAAGAAAACCCTGAGAATCCCCCAAGAGGAGATGGACTGGCGCAAAACCTGTTTTCTGCCAGATTTTAATTGCCTACTTTTTTCATGATAGTGGTCCTTTAAATGCTGTTGTCTTTCTTTTGTAGTCTTAGCAGGGAGGTGTGTCCTGTTCATCTGCCCCTTCCCCCATAGATTAGACTATCCAGCACATTACTTAGCTGCAAGTCTGTACAGAGATTATTCCTAAGCTGTCATTGCAAATTATTACTAATTAACATTCCAGATAACTGTAACTGAGCAGCTGTATGTAGCTTTTATTCCAGAGGGATCTATTAAGCCATATACAGCTCATAAACTGGCATGCACCATAGTGTCTACAGTAAACCTCAGACATAAGGAAAATATAGAGAGACTTAAAACCTTAAGAATAAAAGACAGCAAATGGTATAGTATGCTGAACAACAGGAAGTGTAGATTGACAGAGATAAAAGGGCACTCACAAGCCCTGGTTGTCACCAAGATAACCACTATGCTAGCAGTTGGGGAGTATTTGGACAAGCCAGGGGCTTCCAGCTACTGAGGAATTGATCTAACTTTACTTTCCACATTATTCATTTGCTTTAATCAGGCACTCTTAGTAGGAACATTTGTTTTTTTTAAATAACCAAACCTACGCTGAATTTACACACATGCACACACACACACACACACATACACACACACACGCACACACACGCACGCACGCACATACACACACACACACTCACTCTGCTGTGGAACCTGCATGCAACTGCAATCACTCATGTCTTAGCAGCCCCCAGTATAATTTCCAATGCTTCAAATGTGGGAGTCAAATTCTACATACCGTATGTTTCGGACTATAAGACGTTCCTGACCATAAGACACACCTAGGTTTAGAGGACAAAAAAATATATACTAAACCTGGTGCATCCATGGTGAAGGGGCATCTTGTGCATTATGCCCCCTTTGTACCTCATGCCCCCTTGTACCTCTTGTGTCTCCCTGTGTTCTGCTCTGTCCCCCTTGTGTCCACCATGTGTCCTCCTGTGTCCCTTATGTGTATACCTCTATACCCCTTTGTGTCTCCCTTGTGTCCTCCTCTATGCCCCTTTGTGTCTCCCTTGTGATCTCCATTTGTCCCCCTGTGTCCTCCACTGCAAGGACACGGTACAGGGAGCCCCCCAATATTGCGGCAGTTTGGAGGTTCGTATTGGCAGGCGTTCACAAGTCATAAACTCCCTGCATTTGGCCTTATAAGATGCAGTCACTTTTTTCTCCACTTTTAGGGGACAACAAGTGAGTCTTACAGTCCAAAAAATACAGATGGTACTTCAAAGCAGACGTTTTTATGTAGTCCAGACAAGGTTTGCCAGATCACTTATGCTATCCCCAAGTGAGATGCTTGAAAGTCTCAGAAGATAACTTAGGAAGTTAGGGCCATGCCTGTGCAGATTAATTTTTAACAAAAGCTGAATTTTGAACCAATAAAGTCTCCTCTAAAGTAACTTCATGATGAAGCCCAACAGACGTAAAACATGAAAAGCAGTCATAATAATTAAAGCATACCTCATGTAGATTATCATTAGAGAACATGAGACAGTGTTTTAAAAAAAAATTAAAAATATATACTACCTGATGCAGCTTATCTTCTGAATCTCGAGGCGCCACTGTAATGAACGGTGAAGCACAGAGAGGATCTGATTACCGGTGATCTGCAGTATCACTGGGAATACAGATGTATACCAGATTATAAGTGATCTGCAGTATCACCGATAATCCGATATACCAGCTAACCTCTGTTCACCTGAGTAGAGTGTAGTGTTTGGTATAACAGTAACACTTGAGAGGACTAGGCCTCAGAGCAGTGAGGAGTACTGCACAGATTCCTCCCGAAGACCTGAACTCTCCAAGGCGGGAGGAGTCAGGCTGAGAGTAGGAAGGATTATCTGAGAGTGACACTCTGGAGGTAGTGTCACTAACAAGACAGGGAACCGCCTCTAATAGTAAGGTCGGTTCTCGAGGTCGGACAAGCCAAGTCGTAAACACACAGACAGATTAAGTACAGATTCAGAAGGCGGAGGCGGAGTCAAGGTACAGGCAGGGTTCGGCAACAGGGTATCAGATATATCGAGGTACAAAATCAGGAGGCAGAAGCAGAGTCTAAGGACGAGCCGGGGTTCGGCAACAGAGTATCAGAAAGGCAAGGTACAAGATCAGAGTTCAGGAGGATAGTCAGGCAGGCAAAGGGTCATAACAGATAATCACAATCAAACTAGTACTTTAAGCTATCAACAGAATCTAGCTAAGTGTAGGATTACAGCTTCAGCTGGTCCCGGCACACTTAAGGATCTGACTACAGGTCTGAGTGCTCCCACGTATGTGTTCGCAACGCCAGACAACCAGCAACTGAAGAGCCGGCAGTATATATACACAGGCCTCTCTCCAGCACCTCCCTAAGTGCTGGACCAATGAGGAGTGGAGCCAGAGTCAGCTGACCAGCCTGGTCAGCTGACTCACTTCTGACTGTCATATATGCCCTGCCTCAGTGCGCGCGCGCGTCACTCTCAATGCTGGTGGACTATGAGTCCCAGCCACACCAGCACTCTCCCTGGTGTCCGCCGCGGGAGCCGCCGCACGCCTTTCCGCGTTCACCGCTGCTCACGCAGCGTGCGGCGGCTCCTCCATGCGGCGCCGCCATGCTGGATGCGGAAGCAGCCGCCCCACTCTGAGAGCGAGCGGCTGCGCTTCCGCGCTTCATTACAGCCACAGGATTAAAAAAAATAAAACATTTTCAAGATGGCCGTGACCCTGGAAGTACTTCTGGGGTTACAGCACGTCCCTGAGAACAGTGCACAAGAGGGCCTGAGCTCTGGGCATGCTCAGTAACTTCCCTCATGCATCGTTTTTACTGTGCGCACACAGAGGGCAGGGGTGAGGCGGGGAAGGGGCATTCCTGACACCTGAGAGGGTGTTTTGCAGGAGTTCCCCTCATGAAAAGGGCATCCCTGTTGGTACTGAAATGCTGACAATCTCCTTGTCAGCAATTTGTTGTGTGTGTGTGTGTGTGGGGGGGGGGGGGACAACAGAGGTAAGGAAAGGACACAGAGGCATATTCTGCCTCAGTTACACTTCAAAGAGGAACTGTAACTAAACAAAAACAAACCATAGGTGATACAATTATATTTTCTTACAATATTTATTTATAAATTATTTAGTCAGTGTTTGCCCTCTTTCCTCTTCCTGATGTCTGAAATAACATCTTTAGTCCTTTCAGGTGTGACTTTGCAGAATGATTGTGTACTCAGAGTTCTGAAGCCAATCCAGCAACATAGCTGGCCTTCCAAAATGGTCGTGGGAAGAATTCTGCATAATAATCAGCCTAGGATAAGCCTCAGTGGGAGAGCAGGGCTGCGTACCAATACACAGCAATTTATAGCTACAGGAAGTGTTTCTGATGCTGAAACCAGGTTGTATAAGGTAAACGTTGGCATCCTGAATCATTTACTGCATTCAAGTATATGGCGTTACATACAGATACAAGCCCTTAAGAAAGCGGGTGTGGACTCCCGCAATACTTGTGGGGCAATCCTAAGTGATGTTACCCGGACCTCCTACCTGCTGACTACAAACCTGGCATTCATTTTACAATGGACCAGGTGTAGTATCACTGTATCCACATTCCAGTGTACTGCAGCACTACTGTTTAGTACATTTGTATGCTGCTCCACTCAGATATGCACTTTAGTAGGTTTAGGTTGTATGTTTAAGGATTATATGTATTCAGTGATTTCCCTTTTGCACAAAATGTTTTTTTACTGTTGGCACTGAGCACTTTTTGACTCTCTAGGCTGCAATACCTCCTAATTTATACACTTTGAACCGGGGTTCTATAATTGAAGTGGTTCTTATTGAACCGTGACTATGATATATATATATATATATATATATATATATATATATATATATATATATATATATATACCGTATATATATATATATATATATATATATATACACACCGTGGCTTACAAAAGTATTCAGCCCCCTTGATGTTTTCCACATTTTGTCATATTACTGCCACAAACATAAATCAATTTTATTGGAATTCCACGTGAAAGACCAATACAAAGTGGTGTACATGTGAGAAGTGGAATGAAAATCATACATGATTCCAAACATTTTTTTTACAAATAAATAACTGCAAAGTAGGGTGTGCGTAATTATTCAGCCCCCTTTGGTCTGAGTGCAGTCAGCTGCCCGTAGACATTGCCTGATGAGTGCTAATGACTAAATAGAGGGCACCTGTGTGTAATCTAATGTCAGTACAAATACAGCTGCTCTGTGACGGCCTCAGAGGTTGTCTAAGAGAATATTGGGAGCAACAACACCCTAAAGTCCAAAGAACACACCAGAAAGGTCAGGGATAAAGTTATTGAGAAATTTAAAGCAGCCTTAGGCTACAAAAATATTTCCAAAGCCTTGAACATCCCACGGAGAACTGTTCAAGCGATCATTCAGAAATGGAAGGAGTATGACAACTGTAAACCTACCAAGACAAGGCCGTCCACCTAAAATCACAGGCCGAACAAGGAAACCGATGACCAGAAATGCAGTCAAGAGGCCCATGGTGACTCTGGACGAACTGCAGAAGTCTACAGCTCAGGTGGGGGAATCTGTCCATAGGACAACTATTAGTCGTGCACTGCACAAAGTTGGCCTTTATGGAAGAGTGGCAAGAAGAAAGCCATTGTTAACAGAAAAGCATAAGAAGTCCCATTTGTAGTTTGCCATAAGCCATGTGGGGGACACAGCAAACATGTGGAAGAAGGTGCTCTGGCCAGATGAGACCAACATGGAACTTTTTGGCCAAAATGCAAAACGCTATGTGTGGCGGAAAACTAACACTGCACATCACTCTGAACACACCATCCCTACTGTCAAATATGGTGGTGGCAGCATCATGCTCTGGTGGTGCTTCTCTTCAGCAGGGACAGGGAAGCTGGTCAGAGTTGATGGGAAGATGGGTGGAGCCAAATACAGGGCAATCTTGGAAGAAAACCTCTTGTAGTCTGCAAAAGACTTGAGACTGGGGCGGAGGTTCACCTTCCAGCAGGACAGCAACCCTAAACTTAAAGCCAGGGCAACAATGGAATGGTTTAAAACAAAACATATCCATGTGTTAGAATGGCCCAGTCAAAGTCCAGATGTAAATCCAATTGAGAATCTGTGGCAAGATCTGAAAACTGCTTTTCACAAACGCTGTCCATCTAATCTGACTGAGCTGGAGCTGTTTTGCAAAGAAGAATGGGCAAGGATTTCAGTCCCTAGATGTGCAAAGCTGGTAGAGACATACCCTAAAAGACTGGCAGCTGTAATTGCAGAAAAAGGTGGTTCTACAAAGTATTGATTAAGGGGGTTGAATAATTACGCACTCCCCACTTTGCAGTTATTGATTTGTAAAAAATGTTTGGAATCATGTATGATTTTCGTTCCACTTCTCACATGTACACCACTTTGTGTTGGTCTTTCACGTGGAGTTCCAATAAAATTGATTCATGTTTGTGGCAGTAATGTGACAAAGTGTGGAAAACTTCAAGGGGGACGAATTCTTTTGCAAGCCACTGTATATATCAATATATATATATATATATATATATATATATATATATGTATATATATATATATATACACATATATATATATACATATATATATGTATAAGTATATATACTTTGATAAGGATGGCTAAAGATGAGGTTTATTATTCCTGTATTTAAATGGTTTTATGTGGTTAAAATATCTTGAAATAAAGCTGTAATTGAAATACTTTCCAACAGATGGTGCTGTGATTTGATCATTCTTTCCTCTGGTTCTATAATTCTTATTGTGGTCAATGCATATGTTGGGTGGATAGTGCAGCACACAATCCTTTTCTTGTCTGAAAACAGAGTGTGTAACGTAAAAGTTGGCATCCCGAAAAATTTACTGCATTCAGCTATTTGGCATTACATTTCCTCTTTAACTAACTGTAAGCCTACATAGGTTGCCCGACATATTTTGGCCTTATGTACCGTTCTTCTGTATCCTATATGCAAATGGGCCGCACCACATCCTAGCTTCAGCATGACATTGTCCTCCCCACCCATGCTAGACCGTAAACTCCTAATGCAAGTATTCCAGAAAGGTGACATGAAGAAAGGATCTGTCAAGTGCTTTGAACCTGCACTGCATTGATAGCTTTAGAGGAACACTAAATAATAACAGCTAGTGTCATAAAAACAGGTGCATTTTTATTTTTTTCTGAGAAGTATCGGTAAAAGTTAAAACCTCTTTTACATCAATGCTGACTATGTCCTTACTGGGAAGAATTGCCCTCACTTCCTGTGCTGAAGTTTCAGGAACAGGAAGCAGGTGATTATCATTTCAATCAAAGCTGAAACTGCAATGAAAAAAAATCCTTTTTAGGTTAAATAGTAGAAGCTAGAACCCTCATCAGATTTCCATGTTTCAATCGTTTTTCACCTAGAGCCCTGTATATTGGTGGCTAGGAATGGAGTAGGATTCTGCCCTCTGAGTTATCCAACCACAGCAATAACAGTAACATCAGAAATCCTATCTCTTCCTCAAACTTACAAAAAGTAACAAAAAGAAAAACAAACAAACAACAAATGCTGGAGTTGGGTTTTCAAGACATGAGAAGTGTATAGAAACTAAGGAGCGAATAATACTGATAATGAATAAATTAATAAGTAGCTTGGCTGACAAAGAATGAGGAAGGGTAGGGATAGTTCAGCTAAATCATAGTGATCAGAACAAGTGTTGTGTTGGACCAACAAGATTCTTTACTATTACAAATGTCGACTTAAAGGAAACCTAAACCCAAATGAAAAAAAATGAGTTTCACTTACCTGGGGCTTCTACCAGCCCCCTGCAAGGCATCC
The DNA here is from genome assembly GCF_040937935.1 of Hyperolius riggenbachi. Taxonomy (NCBI): domain Eukaryota; kingdom Metazoa; phylum Chordata; class Amphibia; order Anura; family Hyperoliidae; genus Hyperolius; species Hyperolius riggenbachi. The sequence continues at coordinate 234,168,421 of NC_090652.1, read as the reverse complement.
TGTGCCCTAGATGTCACTCCCGGATCCTTACATGCGTTATCACAGTTACAGGGCGCCATAGCGTATCTTTGTAGGTGTTGACACCCGCTATAGCATCCTGTAACCATGGTAACGCGTGTAATGATATGCGTTCTGTCCCGCCAACTCCGAGTCGGCAAAAGCAAAATTAGCTGGGGACGGGGTACCATAGGATCTGGAGTGACGTCAAGGGCACATAATGGCTGCAGGGGGCTGACCGAAGCCCCAGATACAGTAGATGAAACTCATTTGTTTCAATTGGGTTTAGGATTCCTTTAAGGCACAGCCACTTAGGTATGACTAATAGTAGGACAAATCAGAAAACAACCAAAGGGTCAGAGTCAAGACAAAGAATAAAGGCCACAGTGGAATACTTACTCCTGACATAGGGGTGTAGGCAGGAGGAGGGCTGTGTCCAATTTCACTCTGATAGGAAAGAGAAATGGAATGATGGGAGTAAGAATGAAAAGAATTCATGAGCTGCATGAGATAGTAAGAATTAGCATGCATCACAGTGAGCCCAACTCCACATTGTGGATTCAACACACTTCTATACAATGACAGAAAATAATCATCTGGACTTTCAATCCAATAGCTTCAATTCAGGGTTGCCCATAGCGAATACTGGGCCAACTGAGACGGCTTATAAGATACCAGAGCATTTATGCTTCCAGTTATAATGACAGCAAAGGCTCAGGAAAGGCTTAGGAAAGAATAACCAGATCTTGACTTCAGTTGCGTTGGTCACTTGGATTTTACAGCATATATACATTGTAGAAAATATACTAATCATCTCTTCTTACAAATGGATAATTTAAATCAACATCATTCTGCTATAAGAAGTAAATACAGCTGTTTATTTATAGAATATATTTTACACAGCATTTAAGCTAATAAATCCAAGCAGTGACTGTCTTTATTCATATGCAAGGTCTTCATACTTATTTATTTTGGGAAATTTATACTACCAAGCTAATTGTTTTTCAGTGTTCTTAATCTGTTCACATAATAGTTGTTATAAGTTCCTCTGCATCATGTGAGTATTTGATGTCCAACAAAAGTGCATGACCAAACCGGCGCCATAACCGACTGCACAACCAAGCAAATTAACGACTTGTATTTTCCGTGCACAAACCAACTGAATGACCAACTCTTTTTCATACTGCACACACACCAGCGGAACAATGGACTGCATGATATAGCCACATTTAAAACAAGTACAAGTCATTCAAGCGACTTGTACATACAAGGCCCTGCACTACATCAGCCCAACAGTCATGTGATTTGACCGCCAGATGGATCGGACAAACCGCCTGTTATCAATCACTCCTCTAGTCGTTGTCAAGCTACACATGCCCAATTGTCGTCCAACAGACCAAGTTTGGATAATAGTTGGGTGGAAAAGGTGCACGTGTGTACAAGATTTAATTGGCTACTTAAGTAGATCCCAACTTCAAACATTCAGTGAGGCTTAACATCTCATTATCAGGAAGGTCAAAAGTGTTTTGACTCTCCTGTATATTCAAGTACGAGAGAAAAAAAAACATAGCAATACAACTGTTAACATAATGTCTAATGAAAAAGTGCTCCATAATAACGATCTGCATCATGGACCTCAAAAATGGCAAGCCATACACTCACATGGTTTTATCTGAATTATTCAGCTGCTTCTGACAGCTTAATCAAAATGAGACCATGGGCTGGTTGCAGTCATCTTGTGATTGCCTGGGCTGACAAGGTTTGCAGGCAGTAACCTATGGAACCTGTATCAACTCATTCAACAACAAACATGACAGTAATAGACATTTCCCCTAGCTTGACATTAAAGTCCAGGAATACTAAGCACAGTTTCAATCAAATCTAATTTATTGCTATCTCAGCTGGGTGTTTTGCATTTCTTTTAATGCTTTTATGTCAAAATGTAGTCCTGACTTTTCATGCAGAGAGAGAGAGAGAAAGTGGTTAGTAAAATCAATATTTTCCCGTGATCAAGTGGTAAGCTTTCTGGTCCCCATACCCTTATATCATGAATGAGGCTTTCGCTGGTAGCACAATGTCAAGAGTGGCTATACATCTATCCTAGAAGGTTTATAGTATAGGTACCACATCATTAGTGTACTCCACGTCATTCACTGTACACCTATCCATCCTAAAGCAAGCAACTTTCATTGGAAAGAAAACTGAGCATTCTAATTGATTACCTAAAGTGACATGTTGCATGATGAGATAAACATGTGTATGTACAGTCCCAAACCTACACAGAATTAGCCTGTGTTCCTTGTTTCTTATTTTTTCTCACTGCACGGGTTAAGCACCCATGGCTCTAAATGACCATTTCTCTGCAGTCAGAATGCAGTTAGAGGAGCATAGCTCTTAGTTACTGATAAATAATTATAAGTAATAAAACTCCTGTGTGGCCAAAAAAACATTTCTGAGAGTTGGAAACAGATAAAAAGTTAAAGTGGTCTGAAACTCTAACATGACATTCAATAAAAATGCGTTTTCCTAATTTTTATTACTCATACAGTTATCATATTTGCTTTTGTGCATAAGTAATATTGGCTTTTTACACATTACAAGTTTCCAAAGTGTAGTTTATGTTGCGCTGAAACCTGCCATTGCATCGTATTCAAACAGCTCTTTATTATATATTAACATTTTCTAATTAGCTGTTCTGAGCTGTTTGTGCACTTGAAGCACAGAGAGCTTCGCAGAGAGCTCCTTTTCACTTGTTACACTGTGTTTACACACACCTATCAACATTGGAATGCAAACAAAGATACTGTTATCTCCAGTTTGGATGCGGATTTGAAGCTGAATAGCAGGACAAAGTGCTTTGTTTAACCATTTCAATGATGTTCTGCTTAAAAAAAAATTCTGGGATAGTAGCTATCAAGCTGTGAGGAATCTTTTAGAGCAAAGTAGAAATGCTGGCTTTCAGACCACTTTAAATAGTTTGAGATTTGTCTGGATGGGAGCTGAAAAACATTATCATTTACCTGAGGCAAATAAAACTTAAAAAAAATTCCTTTACCCTTTAAACCAAAACAATGGAATTCTAGGAAAGCTCTGTTTAGGATTGGGTTTATAGAATAGTTGTTCTCATCAGTCTATTTTCACTTCAGGTGTACTCTTAACTGTTCCTCATACCTCACTAAGTGGACCTATTTTATTAATTTCTTAGGAGTTATAACCTTTGATAAATAATAACTGAATTGTAGCAATGTATATTAGGAATTTTCTGTGATTAAAGATGCTCTATGGATGAATTCATAAAAACAAAACATGGTAGTTACAAGAAGACAGTTCAGCACAAACAGCTAATACATTTCTGCCCCTATCTTGTTCTGGCCTCTACATCTGTTTTCTTATTAACTTCCACAGGTGAGTTATACTATATCTCTTGCTACTGCTAACTAATGGAGAACCATACAACCCTCTCTTCACTAATCCTGGATTTACATGGGTCTGAAGAGCACCTGACCCTGATATAATTGCTAGCATTTTATTAGGGTATTTTAATACTTTGCTGTCAGGCTGCCTGGCCCAGAGAATTCTGCTGTTTTAGGGATTTGATTTTCATTTATAAAACATTTGCAGTCACAACTGTTTAATCCAATATTTTAATTTCTGAAAACAACATTTTGGGTAACTAGGCTTTGAAATTAAAGCTATAGGGTGGGCCAATTATATGGATACACCTTAATAAAATGGGAATGGTTGGTGATATTAACTTCCTGTTTTTGGCACATTAGTATATGTGGGGGGGAAACTCTTTCAAGATGGGTGGTGACCATGGCGGCCATAACGAGGCGCCAGGTGTTACCCGGACCTAATGCTGTTGTGTACTCCGGCCACTATTGCCTGAGGAAGCGGGCTTTTGCCTGCGAAACGCGTTGCGACTGCCCCCCGGAGTGTACCAATAAATTTAATTTGTTCTAAATACACAGCTTGTTGTGTCTGCTTGCTGGAGGTAAGTCCACCACTGCCTCCTTAGCAATTTTTAAACTTTTTAAGTATTGGTTTTATTCTTTTGGCGCCTCTGTCTTTGTCATTTTGAAGTTGGCCATTTGGCCATGACCCCCTTAGACTCTTATCTTTGGGGTCATCTGAAGGCAATTGTCCATGCTGTGAACATATGAGATGCGCAGCACCTGAACCTACGGATAATGGAAGCCTGTGCTAGCATTTCTCCTGTGGTGTTGCTATCAGTGTGTGACGAGTGGGAGAAGAGGATTGCATTGACAATCCAACACAATGGGCAGCACATTGAACACATTTTATAAGTGGTCAGAAACTTGTAAATAACTCATGAAATAATAAAGTTACATTAAAACCAAGCACACCATTGCTTTTCTTGTGAAGTTCTCAGTAAGTTTGATGTGTCACATGACCCTCTTCCTATTGAAAAAACAAAAGTTGGATTCAAAATGGCCGACTTCAAAATGGCTGCCATGGTCACCACCCATCTTGAAAAGTTCCCCCCCTCACATATACTAATGTGCCACAAACAGGAAGTTAATATCATCAACCGTTCCCATTTTATTAAGGTGTATCCATATAAATGGCCCACCCTGTAGAATTTTCTTCATTGCGACTTGTAACTTCTCCATTATGTGGCATCCTACAGAAATGATTGATTTGGTGATGATTTGGTTGATTAATGACTTCATGAGGAGGGCAGGGGTATAGAAAATATTACTATTGCCATCTTTCATGGGCCTGACACTAACCTATTTTCTACACTTAGGTCCTTAACTACTTGTTGCACCGTTGTGGTAGGCAGAGCAGGATCATCCACCAGGTACCTGGGGCCTTATGGGTGTCAAGGAGCCCATCTGCCACCTTCTATGACCTCACTCCACTTCTAGGTGTCTACGTCCCCACTACATCTTAATCCGTCTCTGGCGGTAGGTATATCTATGACCTGCAGGACTTCTACTGAAGCGCCAGGGATGTAAGACATTAGTCTACCGACATGATTGCCGCTGTGCACGTATCCATTGGCTCCCGCACGCCATTCTGGTCGCTATCCGTTAGTGCACAGATCAGTGAACGGGAACATAGTTCCCAATCACCGATCTAAGTGCCGTTAATCAATAATTTCCAGCATCAATGACATATTTTAAAAAAAGCATAGAAAATGTTCTTTGCAATGCTTTTCCATGTTTTTAACGTTAATACGTTTTTTTATCTACTTTTGTGTCCATGTTTTAAAAGTTATCTATTTTTTTTTTCTTTTGCCGTGTCTGTTCACCTTGTACTAGACTGAAAACCAGCTTTTTCCCATCTGCCATAAACTTGATGAACTCTGAATCCTTTCTGAAATAAATAACACTGTGTACAAATTGTGTACAAATTGTTTAAATATCTGTAATACCTGGCATACTTGTATAATTATACACGATTGGTTCGCACGATGACCAGGGGCCCCGGACCTCTCTCACTGGCCGGGGCCCCAAGGCCAACATGCGATACCTGGAGGGGAGTGCAGGTGGGCCTGGACCCTTGTATAATTCCTCTATTTCTACCTTTTTTCCTATCACTATGTTTCCTATATGCACCTTGGGGTGGTCATAAAAAGTAATTTAGTTGTGTCACACAATGACAATAAAGTGCTTGAAACTTAAAGTGATCTGAAAAATAATTTGATGAGCAGAGTGGCAGTTGTATTGAACATACCGTAAGTTATGTGCACCATATCATTCATTACATGCTGCAGTACCTTAACCACTTCACAACGGAGGGGTTTTACCCCTGAAGCACCAGCGCTATTTGTGCCTTGCAGCGCTGCTTCCATTGATTGTTTTCAGTGATATGATTGGTTATTGGGGACTGGGGTCCCCATAACCAATCATTGCACTGCAGAGCGGGGGTGTGTGCGCGCGCTGCACATTTGTTTACATTTAATTGTTATCAATGGAGACTGCTTCTGTTTGAAGCAGTCTCCCATTGTGTCCGCAATCGGCGCGTCTAATTGGATTTAGGAACGCTTGTTCCTAACATCCAATTAGTCACCTGCTGTGCTGGCTGGCTGGAGTGTGCGTGCGAGGTCCCCGCCCACTCCCAGCCAGTAAACAAACAAGTGCGCCTTTCTCCGTCCCTGGGGGTGAAGCAGTGCGCAGAGGGACGGAGAAATTTAGCACTGGGGGGGGGGGGGTAAAGTGGTTAATACTTCACTAGGTGGGCATAAAAGAAACTCAACCCTGAACTCAGGGGACTTCATGTGGATGTCGATGAAATTTGTCATCAAATTGAAACTGCTTTCTTTTTTGACTCTATGGATTTCAGCAACGCCCATGAAAAAGGACCATTTTTTTAGGTTCAATAAAATCAAAAAGAAGTAAGTGACAAAATTAAGCAGTGTTCAGCGAAAAAAGCCGATATTCTTTTCTCATTCATTTTCCCGAAAATAATGTTAGATTCAAAATGCCATTGTTAGATTCAAAGTGAAAATGCCATCAAACATCATTTGGTAATGAATAATTAAACAATTTTTTTGTATTTCTGCATTCATATTAATGATTTTTCACATCTTTGTGAAACTTCGCCATATTGTGAAAATACAATGTATTTTTGCAAAAATGTTCTCAAAAATTGAAAATTCAATTTTCGATTCAAAAATGACTTTGGCGAAAATTTGCCATGGCAGAGACTTAAAGGGGCACTACAGCGAAAAACTGTAAAATTTAAAGTATGTACAAACATACACAAATAAGTACATTTTTTTTTCCAGAGGTAGGTAGTAGAAATCTGACAGAAGTGACAGGTTTTGGACTAGGCCATCTCTTTTTAGGGGATTTTCAGGATTATATATTTTTTCAAAAGCACTTAGTGAATGGCAGTTGCTCTGTCCAACTGCCCAAAAAACTGTGTAGGGAGCAGGGAAGCTGACCAGCATCATTGTTTAAATCCTTTTTAGGGAATATCTTTACAAAGAATAAAAGCCTTGCTGAGAATTCCCTATGAAAAGATGGACTAGTCCAAAACCTGTCACTTCTGTCAGATTTCTACTGCCTACTGTAAGTGACAGCAACATAGGAGAAAAGTAATGTATGGCTCATTTTACTCTGGAAAAAATGTACTTCTTATTTGTATAAAACAGAAAAAAACGAGAGCCCGATATAGTGTAGTATGTATTGGAACCAGGATGAATAATGACAAGTAAGTATTATACTCACAAACACGGGTTACCATACAGGCAACCACTGTATAGGCAGGTGGGGAGATTAGACCTGTCCCCACTCAGGAATAAGATGTCGCTCTCTGAAGACGGAAAAGAGGGTATTTAACCCTTCCACCAGGGTGGATAAACTTTGACAAGGAAGTACAGAGGTGCCAAAAGGATAAAAGTATGCTAAAAGATTTAAAACATTTGGGTGTCAGTGGTGGACCGATCACTCCAAAAATGGACACAAAGTTGTCACTTGAAATATAAACAGTTTAATCACATACTCCACGAACAAACCGCAACGCGTTTCACGGGCAAAATCCCGCTTCATCAGGCCTTAAACAATCGGAGTATCACACGGCTCTAGGTCCAAATGAGAGGTGCCAAGCGTCATTTGGACCTAGAGCCGTGTGATACTCCGATTGTTTAAGGCCTGATGAAGCGGGATTTTGCCCGTGAAACGCGTTGCGGTTTGTTCGTGGAGTATGTGATTAAACTGTTTATATTTCAAGTGACAACTTTGTGTTCATTTTTGGAGTGATCGGTCCACCACTGACACCCGAATGTTTTAAATCTTTTAGCATACTTTTATCCTTTTGGCGCCTCTGTACTTCCTTGTTCTTATTTGTATGTTTGCACATATTTTAAACTTTACAGTTTTTCGCTGTAGTGCCCCTTTAATTGGTAAACACAGGCTGTTAATAATATGTCTGCTTCCATGAAAGCAGGAAGCAGACAAACTGCAGATTTATTGCAGGATTAGCATCAGCTGTAACAATGAAATGTTCTTCTTTAAAGGTTATTATGCTGTTATGTATGTTTTAGAGCAGAGAGGAGGTTCTGAGTGCAGGTACGCTTTTATGCCAACGCTCACTCTATTTTTTCAGTAGCCGAAGGTTTTATCAGACTAAAATTAAACAGTAATTTTTCACAACATTCAAGCAGTGATGACATACGTTATGTTTATTTTTATTTACTGAAGGGGAGTAACCTTTTAATGTTTAGTTGCTGGGAGGATTTGGCACTTGACAAGTTGGCTGTACTGTCCATCATTTTTCCTGCTTAAAAACCATGGGAAAAAGCTCGCCAATGCAACAAGCACAACATATGTCATACAGCTTTTTATTTTCATGGTCATACAGGATGGATTACAGCACATTCCTTGTAGTATATTGCAATATGTGAAGGGGCAATGAAAAGTACTGCATGTCCTTGTGAACTTAATAATGCTTTTCTCACTTCCCTTGTCAGAACATGAGACTTGTACTGTTGGGATGTGATTCTATAAACTCCCTGCCAGGGTTATTGCAGCAGTGAGTTACCTTGGATGAAACATAACTGGAGGCAGAGCGTAACAGAAAGAAAATAAGATTTGTTATTGCGTGATGCTATACATCTCTAAAAACAGAGGAACCTTTATCATAGTATTGTCACACCTTTGTTGAACAGGTCATCATGAGTGATCATTGTGTAACAGTGGACTCAGAGTATAAAGATGCCTACTATTATTAATGATAATGGACACATTTAGATTAGTTACAAATATTTTTTACAATGCTGGAATCTCCAATCGACTGATAAATGCTTCAGTCCATGATCTAGTTGTGGTCTCCATAAACCACAACACGTAACACAATTAGAACGGTCACTTGGTTGTAACCAACAACTGGATCTTGACCTCTGTAGAGAACTCTGACCTTTCCTATCACCATTCTTCATGCCATGGTTTCTTGATTTACTGCTATGAGCAAAATCGAGTTACTCTAACCAAATAACCTTCTAACTCTTCAGCCTGACAAAATGCAGCACAAATGATCACCCCCACAGTGAGAGCCTGCAACACAAAGTTTTAGGGCCTGCCCCGCCACATCCTGATCCTGCCTGTTGTAATGTATAATAATATTTACGCACAACATAAAGAAATGCTTGAAATGGGGATGCAATATAACTGAAAAATAAGGAGAAGATGGCAGCTGATGAACAGAGAGCATTGATCCTGCAACAACTGTGATCAACTTGACATTCAGGTTGGTAAAGGCCTCCTTTTCAGTGAGATAACTGAAGAGCCTTGGGTCCCATTGACACTCAACCCTTTCCCCATCCCCTTCAAGGACCACCACTGTGTGAGAGAGGTGTAAACTGTTAGAGAAGGAACGGTTTATTAGTGATTACTAATACTCAAAGCACATACACAAGTAATCATTACCACTACAGCTCCAGCTGATGCAGTGACTGCAGAGGACCGCTTGTGGCGTACATTTTGTATAAAGGCACCCATTGCAAAGGGTGCAGGAAACAGCCGATAGTAAAATATCAGTAAAATGACTGATATTCTATTACTCTCATATAATAAAATACTGTATTCAAAATATTTACCAATATTTTACTATCACCTAACTCTACTCTCCTGATAACCCTCCTCTCTCTACTGATATCTAACCCTAATGCCCCCCCCCCAATAGTGCCCAACTCTAAGATGCCCCTAGTGGTGCCTAGCCCTAAGAGCCCCATCTGGTGGTGCCTAACCTCAACCCCCTCATCCTCCCAGGGTGCATAACCCTATCATGCTGCCCGATGTTCTCCCCAGTGTCCTGTTAAACAAGACACCCTATAATAAAATAGTGGGTGCTATTTTATCAGCTGCCCTTTTCAACAGGAAGCTATTCACGTCCTTTTCAACTGTTCTGCCCGTTTGAGCCCTGATGTGATCGCAACCTCTGCATCCTTTATTGTAACAGTACTGCCCCATTTATAAGGTGGCATGGTTATAAAAATTCACATATTAGAGGGCTATGCTGTGCCTTTATTTTGATCCAGGCATTTTATCTTATGAAATTGAAAAAAAAAATCCACTGACATTGTTTGGAGAGTGTGATGCACTCACGCTGGCCACCATCATTGTTTAAATCCTTTTTAGGGAAAATCTTCATAAAGAATAAAAGCCTTGCTGAGAATCCCCTATAAAGACTAGTCCAAAACCTGTCGCTTCTGTCAGATTTCTACTACCTACTGTAAGTGACAGCAACATAGGAGAAAAGTAATGTATGGCTCATTTTACTCTGGAAAAAAATATACTTTTTATTTGTCTATGTTTGTACATATTTTAAATTTTGCAATTTTTCGCCATAGTGCCCCTTTAAATGTTTACTCTCCTCATGGTGTATTCTTCAGAAGCCTCTAGTGGATGAGACCTGAATGGCAACTCTGACAAGACGAGATTGGCAGGTGTTTGTCACGGGGAGATACAGAAGAGTTAGCCTGGGGATGTGACGAGGCAGAAAGTATAGTCAGCATGGGCGTAACGATCACCCCTGCGACCCCTGCCATCGCAGGGAGGCCCAGAAGCTTTGGGGGACCTCCACCTACCTCTCCCCAACCACAAGTGCAGCCACTTAGAAAAAAAACCCTCCCTATTCGCTCGCAAAAACTGTGTGCAGGAGTGTGTGTAATTTTTTTCCTGCTTTTAGACGCTGCTTCACAGCAGAACACTCTCTGCTCCCATTCGCCGGCTCCTGATCACATAACCTGCATGGGACACAGGGACCGAGGGGGCCCCATGCTATCATTTTTTTAGGGGAACCCTTTAAAGTCTAGTTACACCCCTGATAGTCAGCCTCAGCCTATCTTATGACAGGACATGTTAATCAGCAAATAAGCTATAACAATCCCCTATCCCTGACACTTCTATGAGGGTGAGCATGTCTTAATTAGGACTGGAACTATGGCAGCTAGAAGCTGATTACAGGTGAGCACAAATGGCTTATGTGGCCTGGCAATTGAACTCGGATCTGATCTCAGTGACACACTGACATGACATTTTGACAACAAATGAGGGTCTGTCTCTTGGGCTGCTCTTTCCAATCTGGTTTTGATCTTGTCTCTGATCAGCTGCAAATAGCAGCGTGTGCCTTTGAAATGGAGCTGCTGTTTGTTCAGGGAGGATGGGACTCAGATCTGTTTACCAGCCCAAACCACTGGAGGGACATTTTTCTGCAGTTCACTTCAAACATGTCTCTAAAAGGCACGAGAACTAAAGTATAGGGAGCACTAAAAGCTCACTCTTGTCAATAAATAGATTTAGCAGGCACATGTCATTAAGGAACAATAATAAAATATCAGCGTACAATGTGACACTTTCGTGGTTATGATCCTGCATACATCACATCATGCATTCTGTTGAATTCTCACAAACATACAGTATATCCTTCCAGCCCTAAAAACTGCAGGTCTGAAAAACGCACACTGATGTTACACATTGTTTTTGGAAGAAATGAACAGACGTTTCATATCGGCATTGTGCGGATTGCCCGTGTTTCTTTAATTAATTAAATCATCCGCTCATGCTCACAGACAGTAGAGGTCCATAGACTGAGTCTTCCCTGCAGAAATGGATGACAGCTGTGTTCCCCATAGTGCAGAGCAGGTGAAAACAAACATCTGATGACCTGCGGTTCTCCGCATTACATAGATATACTTTGGTATCATCGACATGTGTCTATTGCTACGTTAGCAGGATTGTAGGAAAGCCAGATATATGTGAATTATGTGATGGAAAAATCTTTGTAAATAAAGCTGCCTGATAAACTGGGCAATGCTTCATTTGGGCACCCGATAACTCTTCTCCACAGTTAGGTTAGAAATGTCATGGAAAGTTAGGACTTGTGGAAAGAGAAGCCAACTATCAGAGTGTTGTGGTGTGTTAGATTAGATTTTGAGTTAGAGTGAGATTCTCTTTTTTTTCGGACTCGGGGAAGTCAAACTTCACAGGCAGAAGAAGTACCTCTGGAAGTTCTCAGCTTACTAGAGAGAGATTTTCAGCTGAGACTGTGTTTAAAATAGTTAAAGGAAACTGTTTAAACAATATCAATGGCCTAGTGTCCTGATAATCATTCTTCCACCATTAGTGTCTGAACACTAACACACCTGAAAAAAGCATTCAGCTAATGCTTAAAGGGAACCTTAACTGTGGGCGGAAAAAAAAATTCACTTACCTGAGGCTTTCCCAAGCCTCCTGCAGCCGTCCTGTGCCCGCGCCGGTCCTTCGGTGCCCTCCGGTCTCCCTCCGCGGCTAAGTTTCGTTTTCGGCCGACTACCAGTCGTCCTCCGGCCAAGCGCCTTCTTCTTCCGCATTCACCGTCGTAAAGAGCCGTAAAGCGCGTCCGCTTGGCGCAAGACGCGTCATGCGGACGTGCTTTACGGCTCTTTACGACGGGGAATGTGGAAGAAGAGGACGCTTGGCCGGAGGACGACTGGCAGTCGGCCGAAAATTAAACTTAGTCGCGGAGTGAGACCGGAGGGCACCGAAGGACCGGCGCGGGCACAGGACGGCTGCAGGAGGCTTGGGAAAGCCTCAGGTAAGTGCATTTTTTTTCGCCCACAGTTATGGTTCCCTTTAAAAGCAAAGTATGAGCAGGACAGCCACATAACTTACATTGTTTACAATTAAATAAGTCAGCCTCCATATACCTCTCAATTCAGGTTCCCTTTAATGGTAAATTAAAAGATGGACTGGGCAGGAGTGAGTAAGGGTTACATTTAACCACTTAACCACTTGAGGACTGCAGTCTTTTCACCCCTTAAGGACCTGAGCCTTTTTTTCCATTCAGACCACTGCAGCTTTCACGGTTTATTGCTCGGTCATACAACCTACTATCTAAATGAATTTTACCTCCTTTTCTTGTCACTAATACAGCTTTCTTTTGGTGCTATTTGATTGCTGCTGCGTATTTTAGTTTTTATTATATTCATCAAAAAAGACATGAATTTTGTCAAAAAAAAGATTTTTTTAACTTTCTGTGCTGACATTTTTCAAATAAAGTAAAATTTCTATATACATTTTTGTCCAAATTTATTGTGCTACATGTCTTTGATATAAAAAAACAAAAACATTCAGTGTATATTTATTGGTTTGGGTAAAAGTTATAGCGTTTACAAACTATGGTGTCAAAAGTGAATTTTCCCATTTTGAAGCATCTCTGACTTTTCTGAGCACCTGTCATGTTCATGAGGTGCTAAAATTCAAGGATAGTAAAAATACCCCCCAAATGACCCCATTTTGGAAAGAAGACATCCCAAAGTATTCACTAAGAGGCATGGTGAGTTCATAGAAGATTTTATTTTTTGTTACAAGTTAGCGGAAAATGACACTTTGTGACAAAAAAAAAGTTTCCATTTCTGCTAACTTGTGACAAAAAAAAATGAAATCTGCCACAGACTCACCATGCCCCTCTCTGACTACTTTAGGGTGTCTACTTTCTAAAACTGGGTCATTTGTGGGGTGTGTTTACTGTCCTGGCATGTTGAAGGGTGCTAAATTGTAAGCACCCCTGTAAAGCCTAAAGGTGCTAATAGGACTTTGGGCCCCTTAGCGCACCTAGGCTGCAAAAAGGGGTCACACATGGTATCGCCGTACTCTAGAGAAATAGTATAATGTGTTTTGGGGTGTATTTTTACAAATACCCATGCTGGGTGGGAGAAATATCTCTGTAAATTAGATTTTTTTGATTTTTTTCACACACAATTGTCCATTTACAGAGATATTTCTCCCACCCAGCATGGGTATGTGTAAAAATACACCCCAAACACATTATACTACTTCTCCTGAGTACGGCGATACCACAAGTGACACTTTTTGCAGCCTAGGTGTGCTAAGGGGCCCAACGTCCTATGAGTACCTTTAGGATTTCACAGGTCATTTTGAGGCATTTGATTTCCAGACTACTCCTCACGGTTTAGGGCCCCTAAAATGCCAGGGCAATATAGGAACCTCACAAGTGACCCCATTTTAGAAAGACGACACCCCAAGGTATTCCGTTAGGAGTATAGTGAGTTCATAGATGATTTTGTCACAAGTTAGCGGAAATTGATTTTTATTGCTTTCTTTCACAAAGTTTCATTTTCCACTAACTTGTGACAAAAAATAAAATCTTCTATAAACTCATCATACACCTAACGGAATACCTTGAGGTGTCTTCTTTCTAAAATGGGGTCACTTGGTGGTGTTCCTATACTGCCCTGGCATTTTAGGGGCCCAACACCGTGATGAGTAGTCTAGAAACCAAATGCCTCAAAATGACTGTTCAGGGGTATAAGCATCTGCAAATTTTGATGACAGGTAGTCTATGAGGGCCAGAATTTTGTGGAACCGGTCAAGAGCAGCGTGGCCTCTTAGATGACAGGTTGTATTGGCACTGAAGTGCAGGAAGCGCAGGATGTTCTCAAATCATGACTTGGACATGGCAGCAGAGAACATGGGCATGTGATGTATTGGGTGCGTAGACCAATAAGATCGCAATACATTATCTTTGACTAGACCCATGTTAAGGAGAAGGCTCCAAAAAATGTTACGTTCAGAAAATTGGAGTGGTTTCCACCTAAAAGGCTGGGCATGGTAGCTTCTCAGATTGGCAGTTGCGTATTGTGTGACATAACGGTTGGTCTCAGCCACAATTAAGTCATAGAGATCCACGCTAGTGATACTAAAAAAGTGACAGTTTTCACTGATCACTGTTTTTAGATCACTAGGATAGTGACAGGGGGGTGATTGGGGAGGTTCTGAGGGGGATCTGAGGGTGTGGGCAGGTGATCAGAAACTCGCAGGGGGTAGATTAGGGCCTGATCTGATGGGTAGGAGTACTAGGGGGTAACAGGTGGTGACAGGAGGTGATTGATGGGTGCCTCAGGGGGTGATTTGAGGGGAGGATAGATGCAATTAATGCACTGGGGGGTGATCAGGGGGGGGGTCTGAGGGGTCTCTGAGGGTGTGGACGGGTGTTTGGGTGCCCACAAGGGGCAAATTAGGGTCTGATCTGATGGGTAGCAGTGACAGTGGGTGACAGGGGGTGACGGAGTGATTGACAGGTGATCAGTAGGTGATTACAGGGGAGAACAAATGCAAGTAATGCACTGGCGAGTTGAGCAGAGGTGGTCTGAGGGTGATCTGAGGGTGTGGGCGGGTGATTGGGTGCCTGCAAGGGGCAGATTAGGGTCTGATCTGATGGGTAGCAGTGACAGGTGGTGACAGGGGGTGATTGATGGGTGATCAGTGGGTGATTAGAGAGGAGAACAGATGTAAACAATGCACTTGGGAGGTGATCTGAGGGCAAGTCTGCGGGCGATCTGAGGGTGTGGGCGGGTGATCAGGTGCCCTCAAGGGGCAGGTTAGGGTCTGATCTGATGGGTGGCAGTGACAGGTGGTGACAGAAGGTGATTGATGGGTGATTGATGATTGACAGGTGATCAGTGGGTGATTACAGGGGAGAATAGATGTATACAGTACACAGGGGGGGGGGAGGAGGATCTGAGGGTGTGGGGTGATCAGGAGCCCCCAGGGGGCAGTTTAGGACCTAATCTAAAATATAGCGTTGACAGATAGTGACAGGGGGTGATTGATGGGTGATTAAGGGGGTGATTGGGTGCAAACAGTGGTCTGAGGGGGTGATCAAGGGGGGGTCTGAGGGGTGCTGTGGGCGATCAGGGGGCAGGTGGGGCAGGATCAGTGTGTGTGTGTGTGACTACAACAAGGGCTGCCTCCTCCCCTGGTGGTCGCTCGATCACTGGGACCACCAGGGGAGGAGGCACCCTGTATAATACACTTTGTATACATAACAAAGTGTATTATACACTTTTGTACGGGGAGATCGGAGGGTTAACAATCCGCCGGCGCTGCTAATTGGCCGGTGGGTTGACGTCACGGGTGAGCGGAGCCTAATGCTGGCGGATGCGCACGAATCCCTGCGCGCGATCCCCAGCTAATCAGTCCCCTAGGTGCCACCGCCAATCGGCGTTACGTGGTCCTGGGGGAGCCACCTTGCCAACACCCATAGGTAGTGGGCGGTCGGCAAGTGGTTAATGATCAAGATCATCTTGGAGTACCAATAAAAACGGGAGTTTGGTCACTGTTTGATATAGTAAGGTGTAGACACAGGGAGGTGATGAGGTTTGTGATAAACTAAGTATGAAAGTTAAGTGATGGTCTATGGTTTTTAGGAAAGCCCTGCAAAACAATTATCAGAAGAAATTTCAGCTAATTAGTGGCAATTTCATGTGTGCATCTTTAAACTGTATGAAAACCGTTAGGGCGATCTGTTTTCAAACAGCTTCTTAAACGTGAATGCTCAGCTCAACCAGTTGTTTATGTTTCCAACTCTGGAGAGCGAAGCGATACAATATCAGCAGACATCATAGGCTTGATGCAGACACTATTCCTGGTGAAGGTTGATCTCAGGACGTTAGCAAAAAAGCTAACCCAAACATTTCTCCAAAACGGAAATATCAGTTTTGGATTGGTTTAATCATTTGTGGGTATTAAATAGAGGTGTATTATTATTTTTTAAAAGACTGACGTCAATAGGAATTCTACTAGCCTCAGAAAAGACAGACAGGAACATAATTACTGTAAACATTAAATTCTCTTTTATCATTTGTGCTGATGTGCCAACCCAGAACAGAGGCAGAATAGGCAAAAGGATGCAGCAACATTGCTGCCAAAAGCCCTTTCTGTATTAATCCATATGAAATATACGCAAAGAAAGGCCGTCCTGGGAGAACCATTGGGCACTCGGGTAAATTTGCAAAGATAATTTCCTGCATACATTTTCAAACTAAAAACATATTTGGGCACATCTTATCATTAAACAGACTTATACATGTTATGCATTTACGCACAAACCACATAACTACAACCATATAGAAGGAATTCCTGAAGAATAGCAAACTAAATGTCTGATAAGCATCAACTGTATGAATTACAAAGAATTTGTAATTCTTTTCAGTTAACCTTTGGGATTCAGTCTAGTGACTTTTGTCTGTTCAGATGTATCATTACATACACCAGATCTGAGCACAACCCACTCATACTCCTCATCCAAACATTAGATGGTGCTTATAATTTTGCATTTGTATAGAACCATATCAATCTATGCCATGCACTGATTAGGAAAAGAAAGTCCGAAATAGACTGAACAGACTGGCAAAGCAGGTGGTTTTGGCAAATGGCGCATGGCACCATGCTTCGAAACCAGGCACCGACTTAGCAGTAACACCATACTGAGCGGTGCGTGTAAGGGTAATTTGGGGTTTTGGCAATCACCAGACTCGGAATTACTCCTCCCTCCATGCCAAAACCAGGCGCCGCCATATCAGTAATACCATACTAAGTGGGGTGCGTAAGGGTAAGTTGGGGTTCTGCCAATCGCTTGACCCCAAATCACTCCTCCCTCCAAGTTGCTAAAACTCGGAGGGGGATTAGTGTTTAATGCCACCGGGGATTTGAGCAGCACGGCGAGCCCTCATTCGGCTCACACTGCTCCCATCTCACCGGCAGCGTACACATACGTATGCAGCTATGGGGCCACTGGGCTTTAGTGAAAAAATTAGCTCAGTGTGTTCTTAAAAAAATAGTATGTTTATTGACCCTGTGAATGATTATAGTATATGATTTTTTTCTCCATGTAAATAGCAAAATCTAAAATATATAATCAAAAATTGATGTTTGTACCTGTCTATGGAGCAACTTGCAAATATTTGAAACTTTTTGACTCTCTTTGTGTGGTGATGGGTCTGACATACCAGTTTACTTCAGCACTTAGGGTGCACACGAGTATACAAGTGGTTCTGGATGTGAACCTGACTTTCATGGACATTAAGAGATGATTTACATTTTCGGGAGTGGTGCATTACGGGAAACAAACGTTGATAACTTAAAGTAGAATCACCGCAAAGTAAAACTATATTCAGTATTGCTTTTTAGTAAGAGGACTTTTCAGTCTCTTTTAGCCTCTTATGCATTCCTTGTGGTTCTGGGCCACCATGAAATATCTTGCTATTCTGCAATGCTGGTTCAAGCACTATCCCATAGTGCCATATCAATGCATGCCATGCACTGATAGTAATCAGAAAGTCTGAAATAGTCTGTATGCATGTTGGACTGGTGTGGCTCTGTAAAATGCATACGCTATAGGCTTACTTTACACTAGTGGTTCTGGATGTGTGCCTGGCTTTAGGCACATAAAAAGATGATTTGCATATTTGTTGCATCAAGGGAAACCACCGTTGCTCACTTAAAACTGTATTATTGCAAGGCAAAATTATATTCAGCTTTGATTTTCAGTAAGAGGGCTTTTTGGTCTCACCATGAGCTATCTCAGTATTCTAAACGCATCTAGTAACTTGGCACATGTATGTCTGACCATCACCAAGAGGTCTGGAGTACCAGATCATCTTGGCTAATCATAGACTGAGAGTATTGTACTCCTCCTCTTTACAACCTCCCCTCACAACCACCGCCATATGCTTTGTGTCTCAATCCCTTTGGGCGACAGTAATTGTGCATTATCACTTAGAAGATCTTAAGCTTTAATGGAAACTCAAACTGCGACAAACACTATTTTCTAAATACCACTAATTAATACTGGCATATCTGTGAGGGTTTTTTCCGTTTTTTTCCTATTGTTTTCCTTATTTTTATTGCGGTCTTTATCCCTGCTGAGAATGAATTGCCTATTTCCCATGTGAATAAAATGTAAGGGTAAATCTCACATATGGCATATTCTTAACCCCTTCCCGACCACCTAACGCCGATAGGCATCGTGAAGGCGGCAGCCCCAGGACCGCCTTGCGCTGAAAGGCGTTAAGAGCAGTTGGCGGAGATTAGCGATCGCGGCTAGCAGGTTGAAAAAACAAACAAAAAGACAGCCGTAAACACTTGTACAGCACTGCAATCTACTGCAGCGCTGTATGGTGTGACAGCTCTGTCACTGAGCTGTCCCCAGGGGAGGCACATAAAAGTGATCCCTCTCATAGGCTGATGGGGGGGGGGGATATAAAAATATAGAAAAAAGGACAAAATGTATATATATATATATATATATATATATATATATAGTCACAGCACCAATCAGATGCCACCAACAGAAAGAAAGCTCTGTTGGTAGCAACAAAATGGGGCCAGGTCCTTTTGTGCGCTAAGTAGTATGGCCCTGCAGTGAGCAGTTAAAGCTGCAGTGGCCTGAATTGTAAACAATTGCGTGGTCACTAGGGGGGTGTAAGCCTGTGGTCCTGAACTGCTTAAATTATGTCCATTAAACCATTGGAACTTAGATATTCTAATAGCCTGACTTCACACAACATGGCAATCTGCCATTTCTACTGCGAAAAGTGAATGTAAGTAGGATGCTCATGATGTAACTTCCCTACCCCAAGCCCTAAAAGTGATGATTACTTTTTTTTCAAGCGCCTGTGTATGAGTAACGTTTCAGCTCAATGTACGAGGAAAAGATCCGTTACAGTCTGAAACACATCCAATTTGGCAGCTGTGCAATCTCCTGTCATAAAATCTGACCTCACAAACACATTGGAAAAGTATCACCAATAGAGAAAGAAAGCGAATAAACAGTGAGAAAGAGAAGTAAAGGGACGGATGAGAGGCTGACTGTGCGTTTTGTCACATAGGCTCCTCATCCTGCCGCACAAAGCTGCAATCAAGACTCATTCTGTTCCTCCCAAAGAGGACCAATGAGGGTGAAAAAGGGGTCCCTTCTAGTTCGCACCATCAATGTAGCACACTGAAAACTAGAAATTCTTTCATTTCTCTGTTGCTGAATAGGAAGCTGATGATAATTTCTATCCCTTTCCTGCAAAATGCTTCACTGAGCTGCCATCTGTAATTTGGCTCCTTGTCTGGCCTCTTTTGAGCTTTGAATGGCGTTGATGAGTAAAGCAGAGTATGGAGCGACCCTGACCATGCAGGAAGCCAGGGGCTTTCTCCTGCCCAGCTGTGCTGAGATTATACACATGCCAAGTAACATGTCAGGGTTACAGTAGAGATGGCGAGAGCTTTTATTAAGTTTGCTTTTCAAAATGTACACAGACCATTGATGTCAGCAAACTTTTTTTTTTCTTGGTCGGAAAACTGAAGTTAGGTTTGTTTCATCATCAGAACATGACTAAGCATCGCTCTTTCTTGAGCTCCTTTTCTATTGATTTCTCATTGTGATTTAACTGCACAGGCTTGTGAATAAACTAGAAAGGAAGAATTTGAAACTGTGGAAACTTAAACTATAAAGGCACTTGTAAATGAATAGTGTAAAAAAAGGTCAAAATAGGGTGCAAAAACATATGCTAGCCATGGTCCAAAACCCCTCTTTTGTATTAGAATTCTGAGTGCTACAGTTGATAGCACTTAAAGAATAGCTTTAACCCAGGATAGAAATTCATACCAGTCAGCAGGGCCGGCTCTAGCGTGGGGCAAGAGGGGGCATCGCTCCCTTAAATAATTACTCTGCCTCCTCAAACAGTTGGGGGGGCAGCAAAGAGAGAAGAGGGAGCGATGGGCACAGCGGTGGGGAAGGGGGGACGTCTCCCTCCCCTTCCCTCACCTTGGGGCTCCCCCCCCTCTCTAGCTCCCCCCCCCCCCAGATATCAGCGGCTGGCAGCAGCGGCAGGACAGTTCCTCTCTTCCCAGTGTGGGAGAGCGAGAGATCTGTGCGCCGCTACTCTGGTCTAGACTAGACCAGAGTAGTGGCGCACAGATCTCTGTCCCACGCTGGGAAGACAGGAGGTGTTCTACCACCGCGGCCAGCCGCCCACCGCTCATATCTGGAGGGGGGAGCAAGAGAGGAGGAGCCACAAGGTGAGGGAAGGGGGGAGACATCCCCCCCTTCCCCACCACAGTGCCCATTGCTCCCTCTTCTCTCCGCTGCCACCCCACCTGGGGACATCTATACACCTGGCTATACTGGGAGTTGGGACACAGTAAGTCCTGACCACATACACTGGGGACACCTATACACCTGGCTATACTGGGGACACCTATAGACCTGGCTACATAGAATGGGGACATCTATACCCCTGGCTACATATACTGGGGACATATACACCTGGCTACATATACTGGGGACAACTATACACCTGGCTACATATACTGGGGACATATACACCTGGCTACATATACTGGGGACAACTATACGTGCATTTACTGGGGAAACACTGTCTGTCATTGTGCATTTACTGGGCGAACGCTGTCTGTCATTACGCGCATTTACTGGGGAAACGCTGTCTGTCATTATGTGCATTTACTTCATTTTTTTTATGTAACTACTTTAGCTGGTATAACTACATTACAATTAGCCCCACCCCATGACATCATGCCCACGCCCATTTTTGTGTCACACAAATTTCCCCGGCCATGATGCCCCCTCATATGTGCCTGTCTAGAACCGGCTCTGCCAGTCAGTAGCCCTAATTCCTTTCCCATGCTGAATTGCTACTTTTTTTTTTTTTTTTTTTTTTTTTTTTAGTAAAAGATTATCAGGGATGTCTGTGTGGCAGATAATGGGCTTGGTTCACAAAACGGTGCTAACCTACTTAGCACGCCTAAAGTCTTTAGACGTGCTAACCAGGGTGCTAAGTAGGTTAGCACCGAATTTCTGAATCAGATAATTCGGTGCTAACCTACTTAGCACCCTGGTTAGCACGTCTAAAGACTTTAGGCGTGCTAAGTAGGTTAGCACCGCTTTGTTAATCAAGCCCATTGTGGTGAAACCCATTCCACAGTATAATGTCAGAGTGTCAGGACCATGGCCCTGACAGATTCCTGTCTGTGAACCTAGTTGAAATGTGGGAAATAATGTCTGTTTCCAACTGCCAAGCAAGTAGTATCTCCCTTTTTTTTCTTAGCTGTTGTGTTTATAGCATGCATTTGAAAAGTTGTGAGCTAATTTAGGTGCAACATCAAATAGCGATATTACTAGCAATATCGGTAAATAACAATTTAAGCGCAAAGTTAAATAACAAAAACGATAACAAAAATGGTAAATAACCATTTAATTTGCGGTTTTACATTATCGGTAAATTTACTGATAATGTTAAACCTAACTATAACCTAACATCTCCCTACTCTCACACAGAACCCTCCCCTGGTGGTGCCTAACCCCAAGACCCCTCCTGGTAGTGCCTAACCCTAAGACCCCCCTGGTGGTGCCTAACCCAACCTCCCCCCCCCCTTTCGGTTGTTCCTAACCATAAAACCATCCTGGTGGTGTCTAACCTAAAAACCACCCTGGTGGTGCCTAACCCCAAGTCCCCCCCCCCCCCCCCCGTGGTGCCTAACACTAAGACAACCTGGATGGTGCCTAATCCAAAGACAACCCAGTGGTGTCTAACCTTAACACCCCCTGATCCCCTCTAACAATAATGGAATACATTTCAATCTAAATTGCAGCCACCTGCTAAATAGCATAATGGCTTTCTCAATTCCATAAATAACAATTGTGCGCACATGTATTGATAAATAAGAATTGCACCCATTTTTGGCCACAACTTGTTTAACTGCTCCTTGTTTATAGATTATGGCAGTTGGTGCTGTATATTTTAATGTCTTCCAGTAGTAAAGATAATGCTCACAGTGGATTAACAACATAAACAAATTATCAGTTATTTCTTTATCCTTCTTCTATTTTCTCAATGTGCAATGTATTCTTTTATTGTTTTTTCCCATACTACTATCTTTTAGTAAAGTTCCTCTTTAAAGCCATCTGAAACATTACAATATGAAAAACATTGAGACACTGGATTCAAGGGACATCCATCTTACCATCTTTGTTTGAATACTCATTCCTTATCCTTACTTATTTTTGAACTTCGCTTTCTATTATTGGCAGCTACCTTAATAATTACATTGACCAATGTCGAAAGTAGGAATCACATCCATTTGGGATAACACTTAAATCTGTTTAGGGAGAATACATGATTATTATGAATGAGGGCAGTGATAGCGCTATGCGCTACACTGCTGCAGGTAATAACGGTAATATTGCCGAGTGCAGCCTGCGCACAGCAATATTACCACAGCTTAGAACAGGCTTTCTCAACCAGGGTTCCCTGGAACTAGAGATGTCGCGAACCTCCGATTTTTGGTTCGCGAACCAACCTCTGCGAAAGGTTCGGTTTGCAAAAAAGTTCACGAACCGCAATAGACTTCAATGGGGAGGCGAACTATGAAAAATAGAAAAAATTCTGACGGCTAGAAAAATGATAGAAAATATGTTTCGAGGGCTCTAATACCTGGAGGCAGACATAATTGAGTGAAATACACATCAAAAGTCCCAGGCAAAAATCTAGATTTCACATAAGCCCCCTATTTTAGGCTCCCTCCTCCCACCCTCCTACCTATTCCCTCCTCCCTCCTACTGGGGGGAGGAGGGTCTCATCTGCCAGAGAATTATATTATTTCAAAAGCCAGTTTACATACCATAGCTGAGAATTGAACCAAGGTCTCACTGTGTGGGGGGCACGTACCTTAACCGCTGTACCACAACAGTACTAACTGAAGCTGGCCTAGCATTTACCATTTATGCTCAATCAAAGAGAAACATTAGGTTGCTTAAAGGGAACCTTAACTGAGAGTGATATGGATGTTTCCTGTTAAACAATACCAGTTGTCTGGCAGTCCAGCTGATCTCTGTGACTGCAATAGTGGCTGAATCACACCCTGAAACAAGCATGCAGCTAATCCAGTTTGACTTCAGTCAGAGCACCTGATCTGCATGCTTGTTCAGGGGCTGTGGCTAAAAGTATTAGAGACACTGGTTGAACTCGATGGACGTATGTCTTTTTTCAACCAAAATAACTATGTAACTATGTAACATAGGATCAACAGGCGATTCAGGCAACTGGTATTATTTTAAAAGGAAAAATCCATATCCTTCTCAGTTTAGGTTCCCTTTAAGGATTTGTAGCATAAAAGCCAACTCACATTGGCTGGGAATTGAACCCAGGTCTCACTGTGTGGTGGGTAAGTACCTTCACTGCTGTACCACAACAGTAATAACTGAAGCTGGCCTAGCATTTACCATTTATGCTCAATCCAAGAGAAAAATTAGACAGGACAAATAACATTTATATCACGCATTTCTCCTGGCGGACTCAAAGCACCAGAGCTGCAGCCACTAGGGCACGCTCTATAGGCAGTAGCAGTGTTAGGAAGACTTGCCTAAGGTCTCCTACTGAATAGGTGCTGGCTTAGATCCTTAAGCAGTGCCTGGATGGTGTAATGGTTAAGGGCTCTGCCTCTGACACAGGAGACCAGGGTTCAAATCTCGGCTCTGTCTGTTCAGTAAGCCAGCACCTATTCAGTATTAGACCTTAGGCAAGTCTTCCTAACACTGCTACTGCCTATAGAGCGTGCCCTAGTGGCTTCAGCTCTGGTGCTTTGAGTCTGCCAGGAGAAAAGCGTGATATAAATGTTATTTGTCTTGTCTAATGCTTGTTTAGGGGCTGTGGCTAAAAGTATTAGAGACACAGGATCAACAGGCGATTCAGGCAACTGGTATTATTTTAAAAGGAAAAATCCATAATCCATAACAAGCATGCAGATCAGGTGCTCTGACTGAAGTCAGACTGGATTAGCTGCATGCTTGTTTCAGGGTGTGATTCAGCCACTATTGCAGTCACAGAGATCAGCTGGACTGCCAGGCAACTGGTATTGTTTAACAGGAAACATCCATATCACTCTCAGTTAAGGTTCCCTTTAAGCAACCTAATGTTTCTCTTGGATTGAGCATAAATGGTAAATTCTAGGCAAGTTTCAGTTAGTGCTGTTGCGGTACAGCAGTTAAGGTACTTGCCCACCACACAGTGAGACCTGGGTTCAATTCTCAGCTATGGTATGTAAACTGGCTTTTGAAATAATGTAATTCTCTGGCAGATGAGACCCTCCTCCCTCTGGTAGGAGGGAGGAGGCAATAGGTAGAAGGGTAGAAGGGTAGGAGGGTGGAGGGTAGAGGTAGTGAGTAATATACAAGAGCCTAATTAAACTCTCCCTAGCAGAGTGTGTAGCAGAGTGTGTAGCAGAGTGTGTAGCAGCTGCCCCTTAACTAATTAGTGTAGGCAGACGAGTGAGTAAAAAGGCTCAAGGACCTTGCCTTTTATAAGGGGGGGTGGGGCTCCAGGCATAAGTGCAGTCTGATTGGCAATAATGTGCCTGCTGACTGTGATGTAGAGGGTCAAAGTTCTGCTCCATAGAGCATTATGGGGCGAATCGAACTTCCGCAAAAAAAACACCAAAGTTCGCCTGGAACCGTTCACCGGCGAACCGTTCGCTACATCTCTACCTGGAACCCGAGGGTTCCTTGAGGACTCTGCAGGGGGTCCTTGATATTTTCCCTTATCGTGGGGAAAGTATGATAGAGCACAGTATACAGTAATAGATACTGTAAATAGAAGCCCTAAATTGGTGGTCAGAATAATAATGAGCATATTAATAAAAAGCACTAGAATAAGGAGACAGAATAATGAGGGGCACCTGGACACTGTATTAGGGAGTAGTGAAATAAACAGCCACACCTACTTTTAAATCTATGCCGCCTGCAAAATAAATGCAGGGATTCCTTAAGATCCAAAAATTATTTGCAGGGTTCACCCGGGTTAAATAGGTTGAAAAGGGCTGGCTTAGAGTGTCAACCCCTCTGTTATATATTCAATTTACTTTATGCTCTGAGTTTTTTTTCCCAGGCTATACATTTTCATTTTTCTACAAAATAATTTCTCGGCCTCTGGCAACAGAAAAAGTACCAACAAATTGTTTATTGTAACTTATTTGTCACTCAGCTATCATTCCCCTATTGTGTTTGAAGCGGAGAGAAATAAGAGAAGGGGATACGTGGCAATGACTGCAAGCCAGATAACTAGAGATTAAGGTGTGTGTCTGGGGGGGGGGGGGGGGGGGTATCCCGACTCTGGTTCCTTATTTGTTCTCTTATGATTTACCTTTCCTGAATCCCTGGCCCTTATGCAATTAGCTTTTCTCATGAGTTTTCTCACAGCAGATGTTTTTACACCTTACCAAAGAGAAAACCTTTTAAGTCCTCAGTAAGCAAGAAAATGCTGAAAGGCGTATTCTGTATTATAGATAAGATGAAAAACAATCTCTTGGGAGAAAACTCAGGAGGAAAGTAATTTAAATAAGGGCATTTATCTCATGAATTAGCTCTTCTCATACTTATCATGACAATTAAGTTTGATGGTTTGATGAGATTATTCAAGAGAAAGGTTTTGCGACTGAACTCCAAGGTGAGATTCATGGAAAAAGTTTTATGCATAAGACCCATAGGACTTAATTCACTAAACCGTGACAACTCATATCATGGCCATGCTAGCGTTTCCATACACGTTTTTGCACGCAATTGCAAATGTTCACACGAAAATTCGCACTTGCGCGTGGAAACATGAAAAAGCTATTGTGGTTGTGATATGGGTTATCACGGTTTAGTGATACAAGCCCATAGAATCTGATTATAGAAAAGCCACACACCGGGAAAAAATTAAATGATCAATATGTTTAAATAGCAGATTATTTCAAGTTGGTATTTCCATGTGTGAATTGGTAGCTCAGGTTATCCATATGCAGATTTGGAAAATGTAATCAGTCTCCAGTTACCAGATGCTGCACCGATGGGTATCACTGTAGTATTTATGTGGGTTTCTGCTCAGATCCTACAACAAGTAAGCTGAACGATGGGTTTCCTGCCAGACTCCTTTAATCCATTTAGGCAACATCCCAATAATGATTCTGCCAATGTAAAGAACTAGAGGACATCATTTTAATAGCTCTTTGTATGCAAAGTACTTATAACGGAGTGGACAATAATCTGATGCATATGCAAAGCTGCTGTGCAGCCTTTTTCTGATATGGACATTGAAAAGCAATGCCAGTGGTTTTCTATGGATCAGAAACCATTTATGTGCTTTCACAATATCTTTCTTCACTACGCTATACCTCTTTCTAAAGGGAACCTTCAGTGGAGGAAACATGGAGGCTGCTATTATAAACCTCTTTGAAAATTGCTGCATTCTTGGCTTCTACACTTATCATTTCAGCTTTGTTGTCTTCTGACTCACTAATCTGGAACAAGTACATAGCCATTATAAATGAATTAAGAGCATTGGATCTGAATATCTGCACTAGGTAATCAATGCTAGGGACGCTCATTCAGATTCAGTGAAAATGAAATTTCTGCATTTACGATCGGAAGTCAGCATTTCCGATTGGAAATTGGAAATCAGATTTCTGCTGCGGAAGTACCACATTACAGCAACTCAGTCATTTTAGCCCAATCTCAGAACTCTGAAGCAACGGTGTAATGATCTGCTCAGCTGCCTGTGCAGGCAGGCAGCTTTTTGACCATTGTTTAGGTTTGCATGCTGCAGGACTCTGGAAAGGAGAGCTTTTGTCAGTTTTGCAGCTTGTGCTTGCTGAGGAATTTGCATACGTTGTCATGCAAATTGCCTGGCCACATTCATTGGAGGTGTGTACTATAAGTACTATGTGTTTCCCACAATGCTTGGCTGGTCATAAGGATTCCTTCCTGTGAAACACTCCTGGAGGAGTGTCAGCCTTACTCTTTGTTTGAAGTTCAGCTTAGAGTAATTTCTGAAACTGCGCTAGGCAGGTTTCCTTAGTGCAGTTAGGATTGCTTATCTGTTTGTTTGTTCTGTTGCGATTGTCCTGTCCCAGCGGTGGTCGACAGGAAATCGTTCTGATCTCTGTTCTTGGAGTATAGCTGGTGCAGCGGTTGCTACCAGCTATCTCTTCTGTTCTGTCTCATTTGGATCGCACTAGCATCTTGCGCTAGCACTGTGGATCCTTCTGTTCTGTCTCCTTGGATCGTGCTAGCCACTTTCCGCTAGTGCTGTGGATCCTTCTGTTCTGCCTTCCTGGATCGCACTAGCATCCTGCGCTAGTGCTGTGGATCCTTCTGTTCTGCTACTCCGTCTGCCTGGATCGCACTCACCTAGCGCTAGTGCTGTGGATCCTTCTGTTCTGCTACTCTGTACCTGGATCGCACTAGCATCCTGCGCTAGTACTGTGGATCCTTCTGTTCTGTCTTCCTGGATCGCGCTAGCCACTTTCGCAAGTGCTGTGGATCTTATCTCTCGCTTGTCCCTGTTTTCGTGTGTCTGTCTTGTCTGCTACGAACGCTTGCTGGAGGCTCGGTGAGGTAACCGTTAAGCAAGCGCTCGCGTCCTCTGTTACATGTTTGTCTGTCGATGGTTAGTTAGGCGTGCTTGTCTCTATTGTGCTTATCACGTGGAGACCGCGCATGAATGCGTGCACTGTTGCGAATGAGTGCGGTGTTCGCGTTCAGTTAGCGTTTGTTATTTTCCGTATCTCCTCATTGTATGATTTGCTGTGCCTTTGCTATCCTCGTATTCTGTTCTGATCTGCCTTGTGTCACTTTTGGCAATCGCCTTTCTTGCGGTTGCGTTTCTGCTTCGTATCTGCTGTTGTGTGTGCGCTGTCGCGGGGTGGCGACTAGATTGGCGCACACACATACAACCTGTCCCTTTGCTCGTTCTCATTCGCAATCGCTTCTCTTGCGATTGCGTTCTGCGCTTCATACAATTCCTGTCTGGCATTTGTGGAGGTACAGAGGATTGGTTCATCTGCACTCCTCAGCGCCATCTGCCGACAGGAATTTCCCTCTATGGGTGCGTAGCACCTTTTGCTGGGTTCCTGCAATTATACGCTTGTGGAGGATTTCCGCCGTATCAGCGCACGCGTTGTGCGCTGATCACGGAGAAAGTTCCACAATCATTACAAACGGACCAATCAGAGAATGTAGAGTCAGCTCAAAAGTGTTTGGCCAATCAGAGAACGCAAAAAAATGACAAAAAGACTCCTCAGAAAACATAGGAAATCCTCAGAATTGGTATTGGCAGAAATCAGAATTCCCACAAATACTGTAGTTTAGAGAGCTTTGTGGTGTCGACACTAAATGCACCAAATGGACCTTTAGGTGATCGAGCCCCTCTGCGGTGTTCACACATGGTAGCAATGTTCAATATAAAGTAGAAAGTAGACGATGCACCATCCACAATGCTTAAAGGTTTATTCGCCCACCATCACCAGCACAAGGAAAGATAAGCAGCATACAAGTGACGGCCTAACAGCCGTTTCGCGATTACTCACTTCCTCAGAGACCAATGTCACATGACACAACGTCACGTGACATTGGTCTCTGAGGAAGCGAGTAATCGTGAAATGGCTGTTAGGCCGTCATTTGTATGCTGCTTATCTTTCCTTGTGCTGGTGATGGCGGGCGAATAAACCTTTAAGCATTGTGGATGGTGCATCGTCTACTTTATATAGAATTCCCACAGAATTGGAAATCGCTCTAACTGACGCAGACTAATTAAAGGTAGCACAAGCCAATAAATAATTTATCTAATTTACCGTATTATAGTACCTTTATTTAAAAAAAAATGATATGAGAAGCATCAGTGCTACCCAAGTGTATTTTTCATTTAATGTTATTAAACTGGCTGGTTTTTTTTTTTCAATCTGCAACTAACCATGAATGCCTAGAAAACCCTGGAGGTTTAACCAGTAATGTTTTCCTAAACATGAAAGTAGTACTTTTCATTTTCTGCCCAAGTAAATCATGTCCAGTAGCACCCCAGTAACTCTAACATTCCCTTGGTCAATGAGATGCTTCTGATTTGATGCAAATCTTATACAAATGTATGCAGCTTGGAATGGGGCTAAGGTGAAATGAAACTCAGCAATTCGTCTTTGCTTCTTTGTTCTGCTACCACTGGTAGCAGAACACCATTCAAACAGTTAAACACCTCACTTTCTACTGCAGTGGGAAGCTTAGCGCTGATACCAAAGTTGAGGCAGTGATTACATTATCGTGTTACTTTTCTTATCAGCTACTATTCTAAACATTGCTAGCAGTGTTTCAGCCGAATACAAACAAAACGTGTATACAGGAGAAGACACATTATCACTAGATTCATTATAATGTATAAATACAGCAGCTATACAGTGAATTACAAAAGCAGATTGCATAGCAGATAAATTGTACTGTGGGAACTTTTAATTTGTTAACAGGCAATAATACATTTGCACAAAAGCAACTATGGTAACTGTATGGGTAACAAAAAGAAGAAAACACATTTTTACTGAATGTTATGTCACATTTTAATCTAATTTTAATGAATGCAGCATACATTTGACCAAAATTACCATATATTTTGCATGAACTTATTAGCATCTCATTAATCAGCCTGAATTCCTGCATGATCTACACATATCAGGAAGCATTGTAGCCCTGGAGGTCTAATCACTTGAAGTTCTCTGAAGTTCTCTGCAACATGACACACCCAGTTAGCAGCGCTGCTACTAGTGTTGGGCGAACACCTGGATGTTCGGGTTCGGGCCGAACAGGCCGAACATGGGCCAGATGTTCGGCATGTTCGGCCCGAACGCCGAACTCAATGGAAGTCAATGGGACCCCCGAACATGCCCATTTTGGGGGCCCTATGGGGTCGCAGGCATAAGGGGGGAGCATGCCCCGATCGCGGGGGGGGGCGGAAATTCCCCCCACCCCCTCCGCTAGCGCTCCCCCCTCTGCCCGCTTCCCCATAAAAAAAGTTTAAGGCAAGTTAAATAGTACTTGGTGGCTGGCACTGGCAGTGGAGTGAGGAGGAGGAGGAGTCCGAGTAGCAGAGTGACGCGTTGAGGCCGGGCAGCGGGCGGTTCAGCGGTAGTACCCTTGTGGTACTTCCGCCCTTTCTTTGACCTCACGTCCTCTACGTGATGACGCATACGAGGGTACGCGTGACGCACACAACCATTCAGTTGATGATGCAGGGACACTTGCATTTTATTGTATAGGACTAGTAGACCCAAGCCCGTTTAAAATATTACATTATTTTCACTGGAGTTCCTCCTTAAGTTTCTCACACTAGCATATACAAATTTCTATAACCTAACCCTCATAAAGATTGCTGACCTAATAATCAAATACCTGAAGCAGGTCATTTTGTCGCTCACTCTAACCCCCGTTGCCCCTGACCTGGGCTCTGCCATAGACATAATGTTATCAAGTTTATAGCGGTGCAGCTGAATTTCAAATTTAACCCAGGTGCCAGCAATTGTCAGACTCCTAACTACTTGCCCCTCCGAGTTGCTTTGACTTGGAGGGGAAATAGTATTCAATGCCACCCGCTATTTCAGCAGCATCAGGGTGAGCTGTCATTCATCTCACCCTGCCCCCAACTGGCAGGGCAACAGTATAATATGTACTGCCAAATACCACCCACAACGTAATCATTGCTCTAGAAATGAATGTTTCCTCTAATTCATTCTAGTTGCTTCTTTCTAAACCAGCATTCAGGACCTTATGAGGTTTTTTTCTTGCCTCTGGAACTTCTCATCCCTTGAAATGTTCAAATGCAACCTTAAAACGTAACTCTTCAGGCAAGCATACGTCCTCATCTTCTACATTTTCTATTAGTCTAGAATTCACCCCTTTGTCTTGCTGTGTAACTGCCATAGAGATGAAAACTCATCATGTGATACAGAGCCCTCCTCCCTGCACCCACATAACAGTGCACCCAGACCAACCATTCCCAGACAACACCACATGCTCTGCATTGGTGCAGATGCCAAGGCTATTGCTGTATGTGCATCATGTGGACAAGGAAGAGTAGGGATCTGGACTGTCATACCATATCAGTAAGATACTCAGATGCATATATATTGTGCAAATTAACTAGGCAGAGCTATTGTGTAGCTGTAAGCAGAAAACCCTGCTAACATATACAATGCAAATTGGATTTCAAAAAACTACAACAGGAATATATTATGTTGCAAAATACTGACATATCTCGTTATATCCCAATGAAGTATCTACAAACACATTAACAGGACAGGCAAAACTAAAGCATGCAAGTCAGCATAATCACTTACTCTGTTGGAGTCGATTCTTGCTCTGGAGGTGTAGATGGGAGGTGGGATATTGAAGGCCTGAGGGACAAGATACTCTTCAGCATCTATCATGTCTTCCAAATCTTCATCATCCAAAAGATTTTGGAAAAACTTGCTATGATTAGGACTGGGAAGTTTCATCCGATCATCGCCCTAAAAATAATATTTCATCTTCAATTTAGAATAACTTTTCAACGCTTTGCAATTTAAAAAGTACACAAAAGTGGGTGGAAACATAATATCAAAAATATTTTAAGTATTTTTTGCTTGCTGGTGATTTAAAATGCATTTTATTGACAAGTTTGAAAATATCGCTTAGGGGAAAACGTTAATTGCATACGGGCCCCAGTGTTGCATCTATCCCTCTATTTATCTATCCATCCATCTATAAATTCATTATACTGAACCCTATAAGACCATAACAATAACGGTAGCAGTAAATATAAGCTGTAAGTTCAACACAAATCAGAAAAGGTTATACAAGTTTATCAGAATGCACCACAGAGCAGAATTAAGTAGCCTAAAGAATATCTCCGAAAACAGTCCCTCCAGCACTGTATAATTTGATTTATTCCAGGGACATATTGACTGAATCAGAAAAGCTATGCATCAAATGAGGCTGTCCACATTACCTCTTCTCCATTGCTTTATCTCTCCCTTTCTCTCTGTCTATCTCTCTAGCAGAATCAATTTCTGGACAAGCTTTGACAGGGTCCAGCAACTCCTTGTGTGGATTTTTTGGACTGTTACAGTTTGACATGGTAGAAAAAGAGGCAGCTGAACAGTTTCACCTTCAAACTTTGCACGGCTAAAGAAAGGATTTCAGAGCCTTATTAGCAGTCCAGTTCAGCCTTCATCAGATCCTTTGTGGTTTAAGGGGAAACATTCATCCATATTTAAAAATATAAAATCATATTTACATTTAAATACCACCTAAGGCAGTGCAGAACGGTAGACTGCTTGATGCTAAAGTTAATCCTGTTGCATTAATACAAACAGCTGTATTTTCTGTAAATCTGCTCTCTCAGTCCACATCAGTCCCTCTGAGTCAATGGGGAAGAGGGGGAAAGGTATTTCTATTAGGGTAGGTTAGGTAGGTCTATTCGGTTAGTGAAGACATGCACAAAATGCTCTCTATAGAAGCTCCAGGCACCACAGCTTCCAGTATGGCACCCACAGCAGCCAGTATGTCCCATAGTGGTGCCACAGCTGCCAGCATGGCACCACACAGCATTTATCTGATATGCTGTTTTGTCTTTTTTTTGTATTAATTATTGTATTAATGCACACATTTTGCTGGGCAGGCCCGTTAAGCAGTGCTGCTCGGATACCCCTTTTCAAAATCTGAATTTAATTCGGATCCGAATACTCAGATATCCAGATCCGAATTGGATATCTGAATCTGAACTTTTGGGTATCCGAGTAAAATCGTATATATCCGAACACAATATGCTGGATATCCGGTCGGATTTGGATATCCAGACAGAAAACCATAAGTGGCCTGAAAATGGCTTAAATTGCTTCCAAAACTCTCTCTCTCTCTCTCTCTCTCTCTCTCTCTCTCTCTCTCTCTCTCTCTCTCTCTCGGACTGAATGTGTCCGAAAGGGATTTTTACCATTGAAGGGATTTTTGCTTCTTCTTGGATATCCTAACTAACTATCCTCCCCGATTTCGGATTTTCACATGGAAATCCAAGTTTGCTCGGATAGTGCTATTCGGATTTACAAAGATATCCAAATTTTCCTATTCAAAGTTCGGATAGTGGAAAAAGTTTGGCTTATCTGGGGGGTTCGGATGCCCAAATGTTGGATGAGCACCACTGCTGTTAAGTTCTGGTACAAAGCTGGATTGCCCAAAAGTGCCACAGATCTCTTAGGATCCTAGCAATGCCTTTGGTTCACAGCAATGGGGACTATACAATTAAAAAAATATACATATAACTAGGCAACCATATGAGGTCCACATCCCCTTCCCTGGAAGAAAGACTGTTTCTGCAAATGTTTCTGCACAACTGCTCTGGCAATCGTTAATGTAACTGGCTTCATGTCTAGTGTCTCTATAAAGACCTTTACATCAGCTCATCTCCCAATTTTCCTCTCTTCTTACATGAAATATTTAAAAAGGATGCAATTACTCCTAAAACACACAGAAGTAAATGTTTTAATTCAGTTTATGTAAGGAAGTCAGATAAATTGTACAGCTCTTCTTTAGGACTTTTTCTCTTGTCCTTTAATAAGCACAGGGCCACCTGCAGCAGGTCTTGTGATGCTAAGGCAATTACATTCCCCATCCTTAATATCATGAGTGTGAAATTGCAGTGCTCTATATGATCACAGCTTTACATTATCTTCCACTCTGCACAATGGCTGTAACTTATAATCGATAGGGACAATGGAGACATTCAACTTCCCAGTAACAGCACGATGACTACAATAGAGGAACTGACACCAATGTGCTAGAATAGGTACAATGAGCTTAGATGATATTGTAGCAACATGACAATAAAAATGAAATTGGTTGGTAGGAACTGGAAGAAGTCACAGCCACATTCAAGAAGCGCTAATCCAAGCTTTCTTGGAAATAGTACATCTATTGTGTCTAGGCTATTTATCTCTTGTGTGAGTAACAGAATGATTGAAAACAGCACATACCACACTGGACAGCTTTATTACAATACTGTATTATAGCATTTCTATAATATGTACAAAACATGATTGCCCACGTGCCCATTCAGGTATCATTCACTTAAGAGTCATCAATGTATATCTGTATAATTTTGTTTTCAGTGGATAGTGGGAATATTTATTGAAGGGCACCTGAACTGAGAGGAATATGGAGGCTGACATATTTATTTACTTTTAAACAATGCAGATTATTTGTCTGTCTTGCTGATCCTCTTCCCCTAATACTTTTAGCCATAGACCCTAAACAAGCATGCGGATCAGATGTTTCTGACTAAATCTCAAAGAGATCAGCAGGGCGCCAGGTAACTGGTATTGTTTAAAAGGAAAGAAATATTGCAGCCCCAATTTACTTCTCAGTTCAGGTGTAATTTAAGTAAGGGAAATTCTACCTTAGCATATATTCAATGCAATAGTGCCCACTTTCGATCATCCAGACATGCAGTTCTTCTTTCAATTTTAGCTGTGACTAAAGGTACCCATACACTACACAATATATTTTCCCAATTAGACCTTACATTCAATAAAAACGTCTATTTTACCTGTATAACAAGGTATCTTTGAGGATCTCTTGCCATTCTTGAGAACTCAGCTGCCAATTCCTTAAACCTGGGACGACTGTCAGCATCGATCATCCAACCTTCAAGAAAACAGGTGGAATATAGATTAATATACACAGACAAATTTTTTTGATAGCTAAAATGTAGGCTAGGGAGCCCCAGTATCGGGATACCAATATTTCCCACCAATAAAACTACTCATCAGCAAACTGAAAAAAGCTCTGGTGGGAAAATCATATTCAAATTATCCCGCAGAGCTTATTTGAATTGAACAAAGGACCCCCATTTGCAGCAGATGAGTAAAAAGTGTGGAAAGATAGAATATATAAATAAACATACATTTTAGATCACTATAGTATTTAAAGAGACTCTATAACAAAATTTTCAGCCTCATTTCTTCTATCCTATAAGTTCCTATACCTGTTCTAATGTAATCTGGATTACTGCAGCATTTTCTAGTTGCACTTTCTCTGTAACATATCTAATCTTCTTTTCCTTGTCAAGCTTTGTCGACCCAGGGAGGAATGGGCTGCCTCTGTTAGGGACAAGTTATGCACGCCCTCTCCAGACTCTGTGTGCTTTGTTTATTTGTGTGTAACACTTTGCTAACAGGCCTCATTATTATGTACAATGTTTGGTCTGAATGACCTTTGTTGCTGTTCTGAAAAAGTATGGCTGTCGGCTACTTCAGACTCAGAAAAGACAATAGATGAGTGGACAGATTGTGCAAGCAATCGGGAAATCGTTTTTATCAGTGACTAGTGTCTGAATTGACATGAGGGTCTTTGCTGATCCCTCCCCCCCCCCATGGTATATCTCCAGTGGGGTGTAGCTATCTCATTCAGTCTCAGATACTATATATTGTTTTGTCACTAAATGAATCCTCCACAAGTGTCCATTCAATAGGTAAATGTACACATAGATTATGCCAATACCTATATATGTTTAGGGACATCAGCTGTTTCTCCCCTTTGGGAGAGGGGGTCAGTGATGAACAGAGTAGTCCCTTGGCATATAAGCACAGCATAAACCTCATAGGGTTCAA
This sequence comes from Hyperolius riggenbachi, assembly GCF_040937935.1. Classification (NCBI taxonomy): domain Eukaryota; kingdom Metazoa; phylum Chordata; class Amphibia; order Anura; family Hyperoliidae; genus Hyperolius; species Hyperolius riggenbachi. The sequence goes on along the minus strand of NC_090652.1, from coordinate 234,132,173 downwards.
ACACATACAGGTATATCTCCTTCATAGAAGGTAAACTGGGGTATAAGAAAAACTAGTGCACAAGGGTGCATAAATACATATATACAGTGCCACTCTATAATTGTTTCACCCCCAAAATGGGGCGTAGTCAGGAGAAATATAGTGCACAAATAATAAATATCAATCCCCCCACCAAGCAACAGAGTTTCCCCCAACAACAGCCCAAGTCAGAGCTCTAATTCCTTCTGGTAAAAAAAAAGGAAACATGGGAAAGAAGTAAATTCACAACTCGAGACTAATTAAATGTTTGGAGAAATTGGTCAACTTAAGTTATGCTAACTAAGGTAATATGTGGTTTCTAAGGTGCTGTAGGTGCTGTTGATTTTGATTGGATTTAACACCTACTTATTCATATTCAGCATTTGCACAATATTTGAATTTTCTTGTTTTACGTATTTCACAAATTTTTGCATTGGCAAATTTTCTTTGTTGCTAGAATAGTAATATACTGTAGACTACTTTGGATAAAAAAATGGATGTATACAAACTGCCAGAGACTGATTAAACAAAAAATAAAACAAACCACTTAACTGCATGTTGGAATTTATTCCCAAAAAAACTTGTTAATATTAAAATCTATTGTTTTTTTCTAAAGCACATAAAGATACGGTTGTGTTTCTAACCTGCATCCCAAAAATTACTTGACGATAGGGACAAACAGGAGGGGTCAAGCTTGATATTCAGTGTAGATGTTTACTTTTTATACTCCGTAGATGAAGTCCCATGTACTGCTCTATAAATGCATGGTAAAACTGAAAAATTCTTCTTTATCTATATTTAATTACCTAGTTCTGCCATTTTTAAATGCAAGTGATACTAACATTGCACTAATTAACAGTGCACAATGTTGTTTGATTTGTATACTTTACTATATACATGCATTATATTTAACCACTGCTGGATTTTTACTACGTATATCTACACCCCTTTATACTTCACTTGCAGATCAGGGGAGTAGATGTACGTATTGTTTACTTACCGCCACTGTTCACGATCGGTGCGCTGCTCCCATTTGCATTCACCGCAATTCCCCCCGTTTTCTAATCAGTGCATGGGAAAAAGTGTTCCAAAACCTGATCACAGTGCCTGTGATTAATAAAAGCCGGCATCACTAGATGTCGGTATTTATTCACTAAGTGAAAGTAAACACACAACACTCACTAGTTCCTGTCTACTGTTTACAGTACTGGAGAACTAAGAGTGGAGCTATCTTGTGGCCAAAGAGTAAAAATACACTGAAATACACTAATATACAATATTACATTAAACATTAAATACCTCTTTATTATTGTTTAAACACTTTCACCCAATCCCATAGTTACCAAAATAAAACATTTGTAAAAAAAAAATAAAAAAAAAATACTTAAATAAAAAAAAATAAAAAAAAAAAACCCTTTTTTTTAATATGTATGTCATGAGGGTATATTACTGTTATTTTTGTAAATAAAAGCTTGTAATTATTGATACAGTATAAAAAAATACTAAACTGAAAAAATACACCTGTATTTCCAAATAAAATATTATCGCCATACATCTAGGGACACGATTTAAACATTACAATAACAACAACAATAAGAAAAATGGGCAAATAAAATGTTTTGGTTTGATCTACAATAGCACATTTTATTTTTAAACTAGAATGGCTAGAAGCTGAGAAATAATGATTTTTTCAATTTATTTTCTTCTTCTTCCCTGTAAAATACATATCATATAAAAAAATCCTTAGCAAAAAGTACTGCCCAAAGAAAGCCTAGTTTGTCCTGCAAAAAAATAATAAACGGATAATTTCAATGTTATAAGTAGCAATAAAGTTATTGGAGAATGAATGGGAGGAGCGTGATGTGAAAATTTCTCTGGTATTGAAGGGGAAAAAAAACTGTGGTTTGGAAGTGGTTAAAACACCACTTTCAAACCTGGTGCCTGGTTCCTGCATTTCCCTTTTCCCAGCAGACTGGGAGTGGGCTTGTCCACAGAGCAGATTATCTGACCTCCTCCACTTCCTTTTGCTGCTTTTGTGACAAGCACTGTAGCTATAGTTTTTCCCTGTGTAGCGTGTAATAAAGCATGACATGCTTCCCAAGTCCTCCCCCATGTGTTTTTAATCATTCTGCCCCGTGAATAAAAATTAATTGTTCACTGCTTTTTTATTTAACCCTTTAATAAAGGGTAAGGTGTGTAAAAACTTAAAGGAATACTATCGATTCACATATTTTTTTCAATTGACACAGGAATTGTTTGGGAAGTGCTGCTAAGTACTGGTGTATACATTTTAGTAACAACTTCTTTGTTTACTGTTAGCAAAATACTTTCAAAGTTTACTGACGCCAAAACTGACGGCTGACTGAGCCATGAGGAGAGGGGAAATTCCCCTCACACTTGATCAGTTAACTCTATGTGTAGCTGTGTGTGTCACAGAGAAGAGAGCTCCCAACAGCTGCAGCTCCTGTGTCCTGTGTTTCTGACTGACCTGTCTGAAGAGAGCAGAGGAAATGTAACTAATTCTCACAGCTTTCCATATTGTTTTTGCTTTCAGAGTTTGATATGTTTGATATTTGCTTTCTGTAGTCTGATTTGCAACTCTGGCTGTGCATTGAAGCAGACACCCCTTCTGCAATTGATTTGTCCCAATATAGCTAAATCCTACCCTCAATAAATTACAGCCTTTGCCTCTGATATTTAACATGAAAAGTAGGAAAATGTTTACACAGCTACTTAGACATGATTTGTACATTGTCATTTTAGAACACTTGGGTTTCGATAGTATTCCTTTAAATGCATTTTACATACTGAATGCAAATCGGAAAATAAGACTCAGTTGTAGTTTAGTGTAGCAATCCATATTATAAAGACTAAGGTTACATTCACAGTGGTGTGTTGTGTAACACAGCTTGCTGCACTGCAATGCACCACTTATGTGTGTGACGTTCACAGTGTGGCAGGTGCATTGCGGTAGAAAGAGTGTGGCATCGTAATGCACTGCATGCAGTGAGTTACTGCAAAAGGCACGCATTAATGACTACAATGAAGCATACTTTTTATTGACTATATGTGATGAAACACGCGGATAACATGCGGTGCCGCTTCCCCAATCCATTGCATTGTGTTCCTGCTGCTACAGGGAACGCAACACAATGGCCACTCTAAACGTAGCCTTAAACTTTTAAAGGAGGGAGGTTAGTTGATCTTTTACTACTACTTACCCTACTGATGTAACACAAGTTACACAATTACCATGGCCCATGCTACCTAGGTAACAGTCGTGTAGTCAGTAGCTAGTATAAGGCACACTGCTCAAATATAGACACTGCAACGCAGCCATTAGCTAGGTAACATAGCTCACACTAATTGTGTAACCTGTACTACAGTGGTGTAAGTACTTGTGAATTTTAAGCACTTCCACTGTGTTCCAATATAAGACAGGGGACTGTAGCAAACATTTATACTTTAAGTAAATCTGAGGTTTAAAAAAACAAAACACACCTATACTTCCCTAAGAAAAAGGAAAGGCTCTGAGTCCAAATGAGCCTTCCTGTTCTTCTCAGTCCCTGCGTTCCAGTGCTGGATCCCCGATAAATTTCCCACCACAAGAGGCTTTGGAAGTGTTTGGGAGCCTAAGTGCATGCTTGCGCATGTGCAGTATGGAGCGTCCAATCTTTGTTAGCACTCTGGTTTCTGATGACTTCCGAAGTCTCGGGCAGCAGAAGAGATCAGTCTCTAACCAATCGGTTGGAGACTGCTAACAGGGGAGCTAGCTCAGGAATGACGGGACCAGGAGAGGAATGGGAAGGCTCTATAAGACCCAGAGCCTTCCCTCTCTTTAGGTATCTGTTTTTTTGTGTTTTTTTTCATATTCGCTTCAGACTCCCTTTAATAGCACACACTTTTTAAAGCATCCACTCCAGGTCTTCTGGATTACATATGCTTTATTAGTATCCAAGGTCCAGCTTTTTAGCACCTCCAGTTAAGCTGCCTGCAAAGCTCTGTGCAAGATTGTGCTGCTGTGTCCTGTGGCAGGAGAAGGGTAAAGCCATCTTGCAATGCTTTGCTGGGTTCTCTGGCAGAGGAGAAGTTAGTTATGTGTGCCAAGGTGAAATACGTGTCTCTCTCCAGAACAAAGCATTACAGAAAACCATATATATCATGTCTCTGCCTCCTTCTCCCTCGTTTGCTCAAGCCCCCTGTTTACTGGTGCATGTCCTTTCTGTGCTTACACTAAAAAGATAAAGCACAACGCATTTCAAAGTATTTGCAGTGAAGCTCACAGGGATTTAACTCTTCTAACGCACATACTAGCAAGTTGCAGCTGGTCATTTAGGCCGTGAGTTGAAAACAACATCATGATCATTAAATGAAAAGAATTTCTGGGCTGCAGACTAGCTGACAGCTGATTTACTGTCTGGCAGCACCACACTGTGTAAGTTAAGCTATCAGTCATTTCTCCTCCTCATACTGGTATTTGGCCAGCATCCTCCTCTGGTCCTAATGTCTACATTCTTCATTGTATCATGTCCTAGTTATTTCTAGCATTGTCCTTCAATACCTGTGTTTCCCTGAAATAAGACAGTGTCATATTAATTTTTTATGGGGGCATTGGGAAGCCTCCTGTGGTGCTCCTGGATAGTGCTAATGTGGCATAAACTAATTCCCGCAGGGCGACCGCTTTGCGGTATTCGTTTTTTGACCCTGCATAGTTTGGCGTGCGAAAGCAAATGCATATTTGCAGGAGCAGTGCCTCATGAATAGCCAGTTGAGCCAGATTTGCAGAGCCAGACTTGCTGGGGTTAAAACTTGGTGTTAGAGCACGCATACATTTTCCTCAGGTAAGCATTTTTTGTAGTTGTATCCTTTGGAGGCAGGTGGAAGATGGCTTGCTCTGGTGGTGTGAGCCCTGGAGTGAGTTGTTTGCACCTGTCCTCCCCCCCCTCTGGAGTGTTGTGTGAGAGCCAGCCCTGAGCTCTAAAGCTTGGGGTGACCCACGCTTCACTCCTTTCTCATGTGGTGCCCCCAAGTTAATGCGCATGTAGCAGAACGCAATGGGCGTTAAGGTAAGTGCCTGTTTTTAATTTTGGGAGGTTGGAGCGGACGGCTCCCCCCGGCGCTGGCCACACTTGGGGGGTCGCCTGCGCCACCCAGCCTCCCCCTCCGGGGTGCTGCTGTGGTTCCCAGGTGGTGAGAGTGCCTGGGACCTCGCGGTCCCCCGGTTGTATGGGGACATTGGGAAGCCTCCCCGTGGCGCTCCTGGATAGTGCTAATGTGGCATAAATTAATTCCCGCAGGGCGGCCGCTTTGTGGTATTCGTTTTTTGACCCTGCATAGTTTGGCATGCGAAAGCAAATGCATATTTGCATGAGCATTGTCTCATGAATAGCCAATTGAGCCAGATTTGCAGAGCCAGACTTGCCAGGGTTAAAACTTGGTGTTAGAGCACGCATACATTTTCCTCAGGTAAGCATATTAATTTTTTACTCCCAAATATGTGCTAGGGCTTATTTTAAGGGATGTGTTATATTTCTAACAGGAAAAATGATAGAACCCACAGCCAAACACTTCCTGTTCCTAACCCACAGCAGAACACTTCCTGTTCCTTTGAACTGTGCTGCTCTTTTGTACTGTGCTGTCTCTGTGCTGTGGCCTTCCTTGCTCTTGTCTTCCTCACTGTGGATCTTCTTCCTCTGCTGGATCCGAAGGTATGCTACTGTACTGATCAGGCACTTGGCTAGTCATCCCTGCACACAGATGATAGCCTTGCTTTGTGCTAGGAGGGCAGGACTGGTCCGATCGGCACTGCACCACTGTGTCTCTGCTTGCTGGCCGCCTCTTCCCCCTCTTTAACCTCTTGATGACCAGCTAACGCTGATTGGCCTAAACTGGTTGTCTGTGGGTTTCCATGGAAACGGCCGCTCGTTCGAGCGGCCGTTCCATGTCAGTTCACGGAGGGTGTCTCTGTGAACTGCCTGCGAGCCTCCGATCGCGGCTCGCAGGCGAAGTGTAAACACGCGGGGAAGAAATCCCCGGTGTTTACACTGCACGACACTGCAGCAGCGCCGTAAAGGAGATCGGCGATCCCCGGCCTCTGATAGGCCGGGGATCACCGCCGTCTGATAGGCTGAAGCCTTTTAGAGGCGGTACAGGACGTATCGCCGTCCTGTACCGGCTACAGAGCCAGGGAGAGGGAGGGAAGGAGAGGGAGGGGGGAATAGCGCTGCGGAGGGGGGCTTTGAGGAGCCCCCCCCGCAAGGCACAGCAGAGCGGCGGCGATCAGACCCTGCCAGCAGGACATCCCCCTAGTGGGGAAAAAAGGGGGAAGTCTGATCGCCCTGCCTGCAATACGATCTGTGCTGGGGGCTGAAGAGCCCACCCAGCACAAATCAATAGGAAACCACTTGGTCGGCAAGTGGTTAAGAGCCGATAGGGCTTATTTTTGGAAGTAGGGCTAATATTATGAGCATGCTCAAAATTCCAGCTAGAGCCAGGCACCTAAAATCATGTTATTCTTTACCTTTACATTCTTTGAGATTCTTCATCTTTATTGATAGGTAAAATATTTAATGCCAATGCAGGAACGTATTACAGCAAACCTGTATTAATCTTCACAGCGCCCAATTATGGAAAGGCTATGTAATATTTAGATTTACTATCCGCTTTACAGTGCTCACTTTGATGAAACCAATTTGGAGGGACATATAAGAAGACAAAGTACTACCCTATAATTCCTGGATCAGGAGGCATATTGCCACCGCACCACTCATCCATCTGACCATACACCAAATCTAAAGTGGACTGCTCACATGGGCAGAAAAACCCTAAAAACCCAAATTCCCATCTGCACAACTGACTTGACAATAGCCTCCTGCACTTCTGGACTAGCTTACTAAAAGTTATAGGTGTGGAATGGTAATCTGGCCCCACTCGATCCAGACACACCAACATTTGGCTTCCTGTCTTGAAACTAGCCTTTCTGAGTCAGATTGGCAAGAGAGGCTTTGTGTAGTATGGCTATGCATCATTCTCAGACAAAGTTATTGGCCAGCCTCTGCTCCAAAGCAAAGATGTGTATGGAGAGTTTGGCAAGCAGTGCAGTTGCTACAGATGCTGCTGCAGTCATAGGTAATGACAGCAGAGTGACAAGCTAGGGCTCCCTGTAGACTCATATTGACAGGAGGTTATAGAATGCAGCTTCACCTTAGTAGACACCAGCCCACATTCCATTAACATTTCTCCTGAGTTTTCTCCCAGAAAATAATGTAATGTTTGGTCAATATCCCTTTTATTGTTTTCCTGGTTTCCTAAAAAATTAAGTTATGCCTTTACCATGAGTATGGAAGCTGAAAGATGGTATTGTAGGGGAATACATGACTAGGATGGAGTCTTCATGATATTTCAACCTTGAGCCACTGTTTCACTGAGGGCATATCATCTTTACTATGGTTAGTAAAGGATGGACATTTACACTATTTTTACTCTGTACCATTTTATACATGTTTTCTCTGCTCATGTTTCCCTTTGGTGGTTACCTGCTGAATGAGACATGCAGTGAAGTGAATCATGTTATTTTTACATGAAACATTCAATCCTGTGTGGATAATTTGCTGTTTCTGTTATTTCCCAGTGCATGGTTGAAAATTGGACATAGACCCAATGCCACTGCTCTGCACACAGCCTTAGTAAATCAACCCCTTGTTCTTGAGTCCCATTTACTCCAATATGAAAGAAACGTGGGGCACAATCCAATTCACTTTTTCACCTGGGTTTTCTCCTAGCAGATCATTTTTTCATCTTCTGTTTAAAATAATGTTTCAGTACTCTGCAACTGAAAAAGTACAAGTAGGTGAAAAAGTATTTTCTTGATGGCTGGTGGCTTACAAGGCCTTTTATTTTTAATGTGAAAATTTCACCTAGGAGGAAACTTAGGAGATAAAGTGAATTTGATTGGGCCCTTTGGCCCTTAATTATTTCCAATTTTCTCCTAGGTTTTTCCCGGGGGATATTTTCACATCTTATTAATAGAATGCCCTTAAAGGAAGCAAGAGATTACTCAAAATAAGTTTGCTAGCAATTTTTCACCTACTTTTGGGTGCTTTTTCAATTGCATAGTTATTTTAAACAGAAGACAGGCCTTAGACCCTTATCCAATTCACTTTTTCTCCTGAGTATAGATGGTCTGAAATTCTGATTTCCACCAATGCCAATTTTTGTTTTTCGATTTTCCACTTTTCTGAAATCCGATTCTCCATTTTTTACCATTTCTGATTTTTGAGGAGTAGTTTATTGTCATTTTTTGCATCAGGAATGCAAAAAACTAAAAAAAAAAAAAAATGTGGAAAACGGACATTGGAAAAACGGAAATCAAAAAAACAACAGAAAAACAGAAAATCTGTGATAGGTCTAAAATTACCCCAGTGATCTGATTTTTTTGCTGAAAAATTCTTCATTTTTTGATTGGTCCAATGTTTTCACGAGTTCTGTGATTGGGCTAAAATTATATAATATTCACAGATTTCCAATTTCCAGTTTGTGATTTCTGATTGGAAATGCAGAAAGTTAAATTGCGCAGATTCCAAATGAGCATCCCTATGAGTTTTCTGCCAGGAGATAATTTTTCATCTTCTCTAAAAATAACTTTTTGTACTTACCAATTGAAAAAGTACTAAAAGCAGGTACAAAAGTAATATTTAACTTATTTTTACAAATTTCTAGCTTGGAGGAAGCATTAAAGGAGCTAGATTGAATTCACGTTTTATGAATTGTATTGGGGCCTGGGTAAGGTATAAAAATATCTCTTTGGAGAAAACTCAGGAGAAAAGTTAATAGGAAGTGGGCCACAAAGTTACCCTGCAATGAGAGAGATATGAAGGCTTTTCCTTTTAAACAATGATAGTTGCCTGGCTATCCTACTGATATTTCTGGCACCAATAGTGTCTGGATCATAAACCTAAAACAAACATGGAAAAAAAACAACAACAAAAAAACCCCAAACACATATATCCAGGCACATCGCCTCTAGTTAGGACATTAACTAATTAAAGATCGCCTCACGCCAATGGGCATGATCGCAGCGGCAGCCCCAGGACCGCCTAACATCAATTAGCATCAAGTCCTGGGGCTGCAGTTTCACGGGGAACGGCCACGCGCATGCGTGATCGGTGCCTGCCATTTCACGGAACAGAGTTCCGTGATTAGCCTGCTAGCCGTCGATTGTGGCTAGCAGGCTGTTTGTAAACAAAAGGGGAAAGATATCCCCTTTGTTTACAACTGTACAGCACTGCGGTCCCCGGCAGCACTGTACGAGATCAGCGATCCCCGGCCTCTAATTGGCCGGGGAACGCTGTGCTCTCATAGGCTGATGCCTATAAGAGGCGGAACAGGATGGATCGCCGTCCTGTTCCATAAAGATTACGGAGGGGAGGAGGGAAGGGGAGGGAGGGAGAGAGAGCCTCATAGAGGCTGGGGAAAAAAAATAAACAACCGCAGCAATCGGACCCCTTCGGCGGCATGTCCCCTTAGGGACAAAAAAGGAGGTGAGTCCAATCGCTGGGCTCCTTAGCTGGGCTGTGCAGGAGGCTGAAAAGCCTGCACAGCCCAATACTGCAAAAAATGGCCTGGTCTTTAGGGGGGGTTAGCACTGTGGGCGTCAAGTGGTTAAATAAGTTATTAAGGAAAGGGAGGTGCTGAAGGGAGTGTGGCAGCACCTCCCTTTCCTTAATAACTTATTTAATGTCCTAACTAGTGGCGAGGTACCTGGATATATGTGTTTTTTTTCTTGTTACTGACCCCTGTGGCTAGGGTTTTAATTCAGTGCACTCCCTCCTTCCCCTGTTTGTGTTTTTGTCAGCATGCACACAGCTTATGCTGGTGTACGTGCATGGTGCACATGGATACATTACGTTAGCTCCCTTGTGCGATTGGTAAGATGCGCTATCTGTCCCAGGAGAGGACCTCAGGATGTGTGCTCCTAATCCCTAGATAGGTTTGATGTAATGCATTTTTGCATGTCTGCACTATGCATGTTACAGGGCCAGAGTTAGGACACCTTCATTTACCTGGGTACTTCTGCGCAGTGAAGGTGACTAAGGAAAATAATGCATTCTTCTGTGAACTAAGACCCCGGCTTTTAACTTAGCTGTAGGGATAACAGTGGTGCCTGGATGAATGCATCTGTGAATGCATTTGTTTGAACTTTTGCATGCGAGTGTGCAAAGGGTTACTGATTTCTTAAACAAGCATGGGGTTAGTGAATTGGAAAGAGGTGGTTCCACACCTTAAAAAGAAAGCACAGAGAAAACAGGAACCCAAATAGTGCAACCCGTCACTGGTAAGGAAATTAGCAAAGACATTATACTTAAAAAAGTGGATTGCAGCCAGGGCAACCAACCTTATCAGGCAAATAGAGAATTATAAACCCGTCTCTGCTTTTGTGTTTCCTAAAGGGTTTTGTTGTGGTCGCGTTCTATAAAAAAGTATAATCTCACCTGTGATTGGGCCGCAGGGGACCAGAGTCTTTCAGAATTCTAGAATGCACAAAAGGGTAAGAGGTGCCCAGATAAATATAAAATTTAGTTAAAAACAACTAAGAATGAAATGAGAGAGGTGGCTTACCTATATGACGACACTGGTATAATGTAAGAAAAGGTAATTCACTTTGCAGTGGCAACACTTTTCGTGGTTCTGTGCCTACTTCCTCAGGCCAATAGTAGTGCTAGGAGCTGTGTAGAGCCAAGCATGGAGCACCTGGTGCTTGGCTCTATACAATGATTACAATAAAACAAGTGTTGTCATAGAGGTAAGCCGCCTTTCTTATTTCATTTTTAGTTCTTTCTAACTACGTTTTATATTCTTCTGGGTTCCTCTTACTCTATGTGGTTAGTGTGGTTTACTCAGAGGAACTCATTTTCATACCTATTCTGGATAAGTGGTTTAAAGTATGAGAGTCAGAGGATCACAGAACTGCCAGGTAATTAGCATTCTTTAAAGGGAATATATATGGCAGCCTCAATACCCCTCTCACAACAAGACCACTTACTGGCACTTATTGTGATGTTCAACATGGATGATGTCTGTACATTTCATTCAAAGAGTAGGGCGGCTCCTTACAGCCAACACAGAAGTCTGCTCTCACTTTCATCCACCACAATATTTCCCTGCTGTTAACATTGCTCAGAGAAAGAAGAGCAGAGAGAAGTCTTGTTGCGATGTCATGGCTTTATATATATATCAGAAAGAGATCCATGCAGATATTATCTCTGTATGTGAATATACTTAGATCTGGGTTGTTGACTTGCTGCACTTAAACTGAAGATGCTTTTTTTTGTTGTAGTCTGCTTAGAAATCCTGATGCTAAACGTATGGTGTGAGCAGACAACAGCATTCACTAGAACCAATAGCACATATGCAGGCGTGCATGGAAAAGAGGCGCCGTGAAATTTGGACACCCAAGCAAGAAGAATATCGGTATATTTACATTTTCAAATTGGCAATTATGATAGTAAAATATGGGTAAATTATACTGATTATTTGATAGAACTAAACCTACTAATCCTGTTCTCACACAGAACCCTCCCCCCCCCCCCACCGATGCCTAACCTTTACCACCCCAGGTGATTCCTACACTTAATTCACCACCACCCACACCTTACCGAAATCAACTCTTCCCTCCCCGCCTAACCTTAAAGACGACCCCCTCCATGCGTAACCTCCCCCCCTGCACCATAATTACGCCTTGCAAAAAAACGAAAAATATGGAGGGCCACTTAGGCTCCCATAGCTAATATTGGTAAAAGTGTTAAATTTGGGCCTAGACTACATAGACATAGGACTATGGTAGGGATTGGATTGTGAGCCCCTCTGAGGCACAGTTAGTGACAAGACAATATATACTCTGAACAGCGCTGCGTAATATGTCAGCGCTATATAAAATACTTAAAATAAATAAATATTACTTCATGTGAAAACCTTTATTCATTGGGAACTTTGGACTGCAGTGATGATCAGTGATGATTGAATAGGTTTTATTTGGATTTCATCCAGGTATATAAAGTACCTGTGCGGGTGGGCGAGGGGGAGTTAATCTTACTCATCAGATGTCTTCTTTGTTCTGTCCCACAGCACCTCCCACAATGCGTTCCAAGCACGTCACGTGACTACAAACACTTCCTCCTTCAACCCGGAAGGAGGAAGTGTTTGTTATCACGTGACCACGGCTTGAAACGCATCGTGGGAGGCGCTGTGGGACGGATCAAAGAAGACATCTGATGGGTTAGATTAACCCCCCCCCCCTCGCCCACCTGCACAGGTGCTTTAAGGTGCTTTAATTAGCAGGATGAAATCCAAATGAAATCAGATTTCATCCGAATACCGATTTAAGAGCATCCCTAATAGACTGTTCCTCTACCTTTTAAATCTGTACTTACCATCACTTTCATATTGCAGAATCCCTATTCACTCCTTCTTCCCACCTGCAGCCAGTACTTCAGCAAACAAGGTTGTTTGCAGTTTAGCAATGACCTGGAATTTTTATAATCCAAACTGCTTTTTATGGAAGGAAATTACTGGCTTTTTATGGAAGCAAATTACTAAAATTAGATGTAACGCTAAATGTATGTTAACAGCTAAATATGGTTAGCAGTGCTACAAAGGGAGTGCATGTAGAAAAGGGAGCCAGAGACAGCCACTAGTAAAATATCAGTAATCTTTACCAATATTTTACTATGATCTAGCCTACTTTTACCTTAACCCTCCTGACGGTCTATTAAATTCCGCCAGGAGGCAGCGCAGCAGTCTTTTTTTTTTTAAATCATGTAGCGAGCCCAGAGCTCGCTACATGATAGCCGCTGTGCAGCGGCATCCGCCCGCTTTGATCGCCTTTGGCGATCTCCGATCAGGAAATCCCGTTCAAAGAACGGGATTTCCTGGAGGGCTTCCCCCATCGCCATGGCGACGGGGCAGGATGACGTCACCTACATCAGCGACGTCGTGACGTCATTGGGAGTCCCGATCCACCCCTCAGCGCTGCCTGGCACTAATTGGCCAGGCAGTGCATGGGGTCTGGGGGGGCGGCGCGGCGGATAGCGGCGATCGAGCAGGGGCGGTGGCGATCGGTGTGATCGGCGGCGATCGGTATGAAAATCGGCCCAGCAGGGCCTGAGAAAACCTCCTGCGCGGGGTTACCGCCAGGAAGGTTAACATAAGCCCTCCCTCTCGATGCCCAATACTGATCAAACCCCCTGTCGATACTTGACCCCAAAGACCCCCCTGGTGTTGTCTATAAGTAAGGACCCCACCTGTCAGTGCTTAACCTTAAGGACCCCCTGGTGCTGCTAAATCCTAAAATCCCCGTGGCAATGCCTAACCTTAACCCTCCTCCCTAACATCTAACATTAAGGTCCCCCCCCCACACACACACTGGTGCCGCCTAACCCTAAAGACCCCTGCTGCCTAACCCCATCTGATATTTTTAGTGCTACCATAGGCGGCAATGTTAATAGCCATGATTAGCGGTTATTAGATGTAATTTGAGCACCAGGGCCACCTGTGGCAAAGCACCCGTTATTTTAACTGTAGTTTCCATAGAGGGCGCCCCAGCGCCCACTATTTCATAGGGCGCTTCAGGTACTGATGATAGCTGCTGGTTGTGGCTATTAACATTGCCGCCTATGGCTGTGCCCTTTTGAACCGGGGCACTTCGGGCTCCCTTACACCTGTTTCGCTACAAAGGTACAGTTATCCTTTATGAGAGTTGTCCACTGTCACTCATAATGGTGGATGTTCCTCCTCTTCCAGGACATTGCCAATAAGCAGAGGACTTGACTTTCACATTCTCTTGATTAATTGTTCCACTGGAAGGATAATAACAATAGCAAATCAGGTCTGACTAGCAACAGAAACAGTCTTCCTTTTTACAGGTGAAGTGAAGGTGGAAACGCCTAACAAAACACCAAGCATGACTGCATTATGAAGGAACAGCTGACTGTTCCTCTCAATAAACACATTTTCAGAAATTACTCCTACAAGAACCTTACAAAATATTAGTTTTACTGCATTTCCTTTGCACAAAGCCTCTCTAACCGGATAAGACTCTCTGCTGTTGCTGCTGCGTTCAATGAATAAATGTGCAGCTCGGTGGGATCTGCTGGAGTCAGCAGGGGGCATTGCAAGACTCAGAATTTCCCTCACGAAAAACACCATGGGCCCAAAGTCTCTTATTAATAACAGGCTCATTCATCCTCCCAGGTTTGTGGTGCTGTTATGCAGCGGCCTTTCAGGATAAACCAGATAGGGAATAGGGACATCTCTCCGGGAGGAGGCAGTTAATCGCACTTAAATGAAGCCAGAAGCTCCAGGGAGATTCTGCTTGTAATGAGAAGAATGGACTGGAGAGACATACTCTAAGAAACAAGTGACTTGCTGTTTTCTGATTACAATGAGGGAAACACATGCATTATCTCTAAAGTGTACATTTATTTTGGAATGCTGCGTCTGTGTTTTACGCAGGGTGAAGTCAGCTCCAGGCAGTCATGCTGAGGTAATAATTCATGCAGAAGTATCATGTATTCCATAGGAATAATTACTAGATCTGCTTGGTAAGGTGTAGTTTCTCGGAATGAATAATCCTAATAAAATATACTGTATTATGCATATATGAATTCCAGGGAGGCTGCTGAATATTTCTGGCATCATCTGTCGCCGTCAGCTCTGGATGCACTATTTAATATGTCCCATGGTGTAAAGTTTCTCCAAATATAAAAGAAAAAAAAATGTTGCAATACTATGTAAAGGAATGCTATATAAGCACTTCTAAGGACCCTTCTATAAGTGATGCAGTTATATTATAAGGACTTTAAAACAGAAGTCAATGAAGCTGCAATACAAATATCCTATTAAAGCGGACTTGAATACAGAACTTTCTCTCTGCTCTAAAAGATACGTACCAGCATAATAACCTTTAGGGCTCTTTCACAATGGGACGTTGCCTTTGATGCGACGTTAAGGTCACACAATGTGCCCCTAACGCAATGCATGTTAGTTTTGAAGTTGAATATTATTATATTGAACTGCGTTATGCGTCTCTTGATGCAACGTTTTCGTTGCATACTGATAGAACGAAAATAGCGCATGCGTCACATTTTAAAAAAAAATCAAAAACATTACTGAGCATGTGCAAACCAGGGTTGCTCATGAACTACGCCAGCACGAATCTACGCGTCGTAGTACGCAACTACGCATCGTAGTTCGTAGACGAAGTTTAAGAACTACACGTACGCATTTCCGCGTAGTCCCGCTATGCGAAGCTTCGCCCGCTACGCGTAGTTGACGTATGTATCGCGAAGTCAACTATGCGTGCGGTAACTGCATCTATATGGATCATTGCGCATGCGCAGAAATATTATTGCCCTTTTATACGCATACAATTCCGCATTTGAAGGTGGAATGTACGCTTATATTAGTTTATATTTGCAAATAGGTTGAAGATTATTGCGGAAATTTTTCCGCATAAGGGTATAAGCGGTCGCATCAACTACGTTTTGCACTACGCGAAGCTTGCGTAATTTAACACGTAGTCTATGCAATGCAAACGTAGTGAAGTTTCTGATTACATAGCCGTAGATTGTGAAGCGTATTTGCGTAAAAATACGCGTAGTTCCAGCGCAGCGAAGTTGGCTGACTACGACCATCCCTGGTGCAAACAGTCCAACGTAGCTAATAACGCATATAACGCACAGCATGCAGCACTTTCTAAATGTTGCTACACGTTACACACAACGCAATGAGAGCACTGTGAATGTGGCACATACTTTGTATCGCTGTGCGTTAGTCTGCGTTATTCCTTTTTATAACGTGCGACTTTAACGTCCCACTGTGAAAGCAGTCTAAAAGAAAAACATTTATTTGTTGTCAGCTGATACAAATCCTGTAATAAATCTGCACTGTTTCTGCTTCCTGCTATCATGGAAGAAGACATATTGTTAACATTCTGTGTTTACAAATAAGCTGTCCTGCCATGCCAGAGGATATTCATGAGCTGACACAGCTGAGAGATCAAATATTGGTGGTGATAAGTCACAGATGAGGGGGAATTAGACAGGCTAAATTCTCCAAATACATACAGGGTGCATTTCTCTCTGTGTTACTTCTGTCCTGTGCAAGAGTTCAGGTCCACTTTAAGATACTATGGGACTGGTTCACAAAGCTTTCCTCATTATATACCTTCAATGACGCCTAAAGTGAGAGGGATATGGAGTCTTCCATGTTTATTTCATTTACAAAAAAAGTAGAAAGTGGTCAGCACTGCCAGTTGTGCATCTATGTGTGAATTACTTTCTAATCACAGTCCGTTTTGAAAGTGAATAGAAGCCAATTTCCCCATAAACATACCAAACTGGGTGCTGCAATGGTGGGTGCTAGGTGCAGGTCAAGCCTAACGTCCATTTTGCACATAGCGTTTCAGGCTTGTAGGCTACGTTTATTGGCCAATAGGCTTCTATTTACTTTCTAATCGACTGTGTTTTGAAAGTTATTCAACAAATAAATGCCCAACTGGCAGTGCCAACTACGGTCTACTTATGTTAAGATTATCCTCTATGGTCTGAGCATGCTATGTGGGCATGGAGTTGGTTGCGGAATACAAATTGCTTGCAGAACTGCCCCATGTGCCTGCAAATTGCTGTAGTGCCAACTGTCATTCCTTTCAGAGACTTTATTTCATTTTAAACAATGCCAGTTGATTGGCAGGCCTGGCAGACAACTGGTAGTACTGCAGTAGTGTTTGAATCACACACCTGAAACAAGCATGGGGGTGAAATGGGGGATGCAGCGGCGGAGGAGATGGTCGGTGGCGATCAGAATGTTGGACATAGTCTGACATGTTGATCTGAATACACACGTTAATGCTGTACTGGATTGTATAACAACAGTGTCATCTAGCAGAAGCCACTTTTTCCTATGTCAGACCGAGGCTTCAATTTGTCAAGCATTATCACATTCAGTAATGCAGAAAATAGCTGATTTTTTGGAGCATTTTGTAAAATGTCAATTCATCAAGGCTGTTACTGAATGGCAAGATGAAATTACTGAAAGTCAGGTAAATTACCGACTTGTGCGGTAAACACCTCAACAAATGTCAGGAGATGTCAATGCATCAAGAATACAGAATGCGGTAGTGTCATGTTTGATCATTGCCGGCAGCTGTGGTATGTCGAATACAGTGCCGAGACCGTAAAGGGAGTCTTGACTCACAGAATCAGTAAGAGATAGCTAAGATTGACAGGAGCAGAGAGACAATAGCAACAGCCTCTGTCTCCTGCAAGTCCCTGTGATAGGACGCAATGCCTTTTTGTGAATTGAAGCCATGGGTTTCGGTAAATTACCAAACTTCTACCGCACCTGTGAAAATCTTGAGGAATTAGCAAAAGAAGTCTAAAATACCAAATTGAAGCCTATGTCCGACATTGGACCTACAGAGGAAAAAGCCAATGTCGGACATAGTCTGATAAAGGATTAGAAAGAGTTAAAGTAAATCTGAACTGAGAGGGATATGGTGGATGCCCTATTTATTTCCTTGTAAACAATCCCCAGCTGTCCTTCTGATCTCTTTGGCTGCAGTAGTGAATCACACACCTGAAACAGACATGTGTCTAATCCAGTCAGACTTCAGTCAGAAACATCTGATCTGAATTGCTTGCTCAAGGTCTATGGCTAAATGTATTAGAGGCAGAGGATCAGCAGGAGAGCCAGGCAATCTGCATTGTTTAAAAGGAAATAAATAGCTTTCACATCCCTCTCAGTTCATGTGTACTTTAAATTTAAGTAGAGACAATTCTGAGATAGACAGATTAGAACTTGTCTTGTTCACGTGCTAGATATTTCTCAGCTGAGAATCTAGCGTGTATACAGTGGCTCCAGGTCCCCCTTGATGTGTTGACAAAAGATCCTGACAATCCAACCACTTTGTTTAAAGGTAAACTGGACTCTATTCTTGGGGATGCCAAACAGATGGGTCTTATTTCACTTAGAGAATGGCAATTTCTGACAGTGAAGAATCCAATAACGCCC